>NW_007017170.1:74202-105117 GCF_000164805.1 Carlito syrichta
TCTTGCCAAGTTGTCCAGGTGGGTCTCGAACCCGCGGGCTCAGGCAATCCACTCACCTCAGCCTCCCAAAGGCATGGGATTACAGTCTGAGTCACTAAGCCCGGCTTGACCACACTTTTTAATGAAATAGTGAAAAATGAATCACTTCATATTAAATAGTATAATGTTGTTATTATAATGAGGAAGTTATGACAAAAAAATAAATTGTATATCTTTTTTTTTGAGTTGGAGTCTCGCTTTTTTACCCAGGCACACTTACGGCCACCCCAGCATTGATCTGCTGGCCTCCGGCAATTCTTCCACCTCAACCATCCAAGTAGCTGAAGCTACAGATGTGTGCCACCACGCCTGATTAATTTTTTATTTTTATTGTAGTGATGAGGTCTTGCCAAGTTGCCTGGGCTGGTCTCGAACTGGCGGCCTCAAGCAATTCACTCACTTTGGCCTCCCAGAGTGCTGGGATTACAGGCTGAGCCACTGAGCCCAGCCAAATTGTATATCTTATATTTTTCTAATATGTGGTAATGTGTGAAACAGTCACCGACATACACTGCAGGTTCATTAATACATATTGTACAATAGGAATTTGTTGGACATCTTTCACCTGGTATTTTTCTATTCGAGCAGACAATGCAGTCTCATTTTCTTCCTCCCACATGAATAATATGTAATTTATTGTCCAGTCTGTTGTTCTAAGAAGATGTGGAAGGATGGACTTGTGATTCCTAAAAACCACTTCTCAACTGATCCATCATATCTCAGTATATAGTTCATCTCTTTATTTGCTTTTTTATGTAATTTGAGTGGAAAACTTCAAATAAAATAGATTTTTGAAAAATTTGTGCTTGAATAAGTTTGTCCTGTATAATCACCAGCAATCTCTTTATGTCCCCTCAGAGGGGACATCTGATGGTTTGCTAGATTTACCATGTCTCTTCTGAGGGACATAAAGCGATTAAAGTGCAAGTGCAAAGGGTTAAAATATTGTAGGCCTTTTTCTACTCAGATGAAAAATGCTTATGCTAATTCATTTGCTGCTCAAAGGAGGATGAGAACACATCTCCAGAGAAGCATTTTCTAATGTCTTAGAAGTGCAGTGTACTTACCAGAATTCTGATCCTTTTTTTTTTTGAGTTGGAGTCTCACTCCTTCGTCTAGGCTGGGGTGCAGTGGCACACATGCTCATGGCCACCCCAGCGTCAACCTTCTGTGCTCCAACGATCCTTCCACCTTAGTCTTCCAAGTAGCCAGAACTACAGATGTGAGCTACCATGCCCGGCTATTTTTTATTTTATTGTAGAGACGAGGGTCTGGAATGCAAGGGCTCAGGCAGTCCACTCGCCTCAGCTTCCCAAAGTTCTGGGATTACAGGCTGAGCCACTGAGCCCAGCCAGAATTCTGATTCTTAAAAGTTGTTTTGAGAATATGGGTGTGTATTTGCATTGAACGACTGAAAAGCAATTCAATAAAATATTAATAGAGATTTCCTTTGATGATGAATAATGAGTGGCTTTACTTTTCTCCTTTACAATTTTTATTGTTTTCTGGTTTTTATATTTATATAATCAGAAACTTTTTAAAGAAGTTCTTTTGAGTACAACAATTCTTATTTATTTTAGATTTTCTTTTTTTTTTTTTCCAAGTTGGAGTGTCACTCTGTCGCCTAGGCTGGAGGGCAGTGGCATACTCACGGCCACCCCAGCATCGACCTGCTGGACTCTGGTGATCCTTCTGCCTCATCCTTCCAAGCAGCTGGAACTACAGACACACGCTACCATGCCTGGATAGTTTTTTATTTATTGTAGAGATGAGGTTTCTCCAAGTTGCCCGGGCTGGTCTCTAACCCGCAGGTTCAGTCAATCCTCTTGCCTCGGCCTCCCAAAGTGCTGGGATTACAGACTGAGCCACTGAGCCTGGCCTATTTTCGATTTTCAACAAATACTTTTGGTGTTTAAATCAGCTTCTATAAAGCAGAAGAATCATTGTCATACTTAGGCTGTTTACCTTGGTTTTGTAGAGAATATATTTTTCTCTCAGGGAAATTTTTTTTTTTTTTGAGTATTGGTCTCACTTTCTCACTCAGGCTGGAGTGCAGTGGCATGATCACCATTTATTCAGCCTGAACTTCCTGGGCTCAGGTGATCCTCCTGCTTCAGCCTCTTGAGTAACTGGAACTATAGGTGTGTGCTACCATGCCTGACTAATTTTAAATTTTTTGTAGCTCTGAGGTCTCACTGTGTTACAGAGGCCAGTCTCAAACTCCTGGGCTCAAGCAGTCCTCCTACTTCAGTCTCCCAAAGTGCTGTGATTACAGGCATGAGCCACTGTGCCCAGCCAGGGAAATGTTTGTAATGCAATAGCTTTACTCTCCAAGGAAGGCCAAGTGAAGTAGTGAAGTTGTTGTCCAAGTATGATGCCTCGTGGTGACCTGAACATCTGATTATATGGAGCAATTTGAACTTTAAGCTTTTTGTCTTAGTTGGGGACCTGGCCTCATAAAAATAAAGTTTACTGATTTGTTATATAACTTAAATTCATTAAACAAAAAGCAGTGTCATTATTTCCTGAACTATGTAAAATACAAATTATTAGAGATTCATCTATAGACAAATTTATTAACTTACCCAGTCATCATATTTGAAACTCCACCTAAATAGTATGTTTGTGAAATCTAATACATAGAAAATAACATACTTACCCTGGAATGAATTTGTTCTATGTTGATTTCTTCCTTTCAGATTTGGAAATAGTGGGATTTATCGACATAGCTGATATTTCAAGTCCCCCAGTTCTGTCCAGACATCTGGTCTTACCTATAGCACTTAACAAAGGTGAGTTTTCTTCCTATTCCAGTAATACACATGAAGCATCTTATCATGTAAAGTTATTTTTGAATGTTAGATAATAGGATAGCCCATTTTGCAGGATTTAGAGGAAAGGAATAGTTACAGAATTGGATTGTAGAAAAGAGAATGTTGCCTAATGTACCAGAAGAGTAATTCTGCTTTACTCGGTGGAAAACATTTTGATGCATATTTACTGTGTGCAGATTTGTGAGTTTACAGTGGAGGTCCTCTTTAGAGAGGTGGAAGCTTAGTCCCTCAACTAGGGCTTGGCCTTTCCTAGTAGGAACATGCCGATAACACCACAGTGGTTATCAGAAGGTTGCTTGATAAATGTGGACATCAAATGCAGCTTCATAAGGGAAGAACCGCACTGCTCTCTATTCTACTAGTGTCCAGCACAACATGTAGCAGATACTCAGTAAATACTATTGAATGAATGAATGAATCCAGTCTCTCGTGAGTCTCATTGTTGCAGAATATACCTCTCTAGAAACTATGAAGTCTTGTCCCCAAATTCAGCATCTCTTTGGGTAATGCTGGTCTATTTTTCAAGGAAGGCATGTGGTGTGGTGGTATAGAGCAGGAGCTCTGGTCCCCTACTGACTGCAGGTTCAAATCTCAGTTCTACCACTTAAAATTCTCTTTTTTTTGTTTGAGACTGACCATCTACTTTATATATACCAACTTGCTCCAAGAAGTGTATGTAATCAATCAAGTTTACACTTCTGTGTTTCGGTCACATTCCCCTCATGCCTGGTTATCTCAGTTGGAGTATTGGATATTGCACAGCCACTCAGTCACATGTTCACAGGCAGAATCCTGACATACACCTACAAATGAATTTATGATCACTGTCTTCATAATGTACTTTATTGTTCTCAGAACAACCAGATTTCCCTTATTGCTAAGGTCATGGGGGACTTCTGCTTGTCAGCAAAGAATGTGAGCAAAAAGAAGCATTTATGTAGGGGAACAGTAGAAAGAAAAACATGGAAAGGCAGAATAGGGCCACATGAAAGAGCTGTTGGATGCCTCACTAAACTGGGCTGATTCTTCCCCTTGAATCAAAAAAGCTTTGGACACAACTGAGCAGACGTGTGTGTTCTGAAGGACATTAATTGTAGGAAGACTCATTTGTCAGCAGAGGACATGGAGCATTCCATGGGAGCTCACAGAACAGTCATTATTTACCATTCCGACCCATAGCACTTACTGCCTAAAGACTATCAGAGCACAGGCTTGCTGACTCTCTACATATGGCTCTTTTTTTATTTTATTTTTTTTTGAGTTGGAGTCTCACTCTGTCACTGAGGCTATAGTGCAATGGCACACTCACGGCCCCTGCAGCCTCAGTCTGCTGGGCTCAGGTGGTCCTTCTACCTCAGCCTTCCAAGCAGTTGGAACTACAGGCACACGCCACCATGCCCGGCTCCTTTTTTTGATTTATTGTAGAGATGAGGTCTCACTAAGTTGCCTAGGCTGTTCTCAAACCCATGGGCTCAGGCATTCCTCTTACCTCGGCCTCCCAAAGTGCTGGGATTATAGGTGTGAGCCACTGTACCCTGCCACATCTGGCTCTTTTTAAAGGGTGCCTGGACCCTCCAGTAGAAAGCGACTGAGCTTCTTAGTGGAACTGTGAAAACAGATTTTTGTGTATGTAGCAGCTTTACTGAGATAACATTCACATACCACTTATTCATCCATTTAAAGTGTGTAATTAAGTGTGTTTTATTGTATTTACAGTGTGGAGCCATCACTACAGTTTTAGAACTTTTCTATCACCCGCTAGCCCTCCATCTTCCCTTGTCCCAGACAATCACTAATATCCTTTCTGTCTCTATAGATTTGCCTATTCTGGATGTTTCATGTAAATAGAATTCATATGATATGTGGAAACTGGTTTCTGTGTGGACATTGGAAAAGTGGAATAAGTTTTTTCTACTTGTTATAATGTTCCCTTGCAACTCTGCACACTTTCCCTTCAAGAGGTTTTTACAACTAATCCCAGTCTGACCTGTTTTTGTTTCCACAGAAGGTGATGAGGTGGGCACTGGCATCACTGATGACAATGAGGATGAAAATTCAGCCAATCAGATTGCAGGAAAAATACCCAATTTTTGTGTCCTGCTCCATGGTAGCCTAAAAGTAGAAGGAATGGTGGCGATTGTTCAATTAGGGTAGGAAACTTGGTTTACATTTGGCTGAATAAAAGGGAAAATCAGTTTACAAAGAGAAGTATTCCACAGACTTTTCTGTCCTAGTTTCTTCCTCTTTATCCTATCCAGGATTCCTGGGTTCCAATTATGGCAATGCTCCTCACTTGCTTAGGATTTTTTTTTTTTTGAGACAGAGTCTTACTCTGTCACCCAGGCTGGAAGGCAGTGCTCATAGCCACCACAACCTCGACCTGCTGGACTCAGGCGATCCTTCTGCCTCAGCCTTCCAAGTAGCTGGAACTACAGGCATGCGCCATCAAGCCTAGCTAATTTTTCTTGGTTTATTGTAGAGATGAGGTCTCGCCAAGTTTCCCAGACTGGTCTTAAACCCCTGAGCTCAGACAATCCTCTCACCAACTCGGCCTCCCAATGTGCTGGAATTATAGGCTTGAGCCGCCGTACCCTGCCACTTGCTTAGGATCTTAGGCAGGATCCTCAGACTCCTTGTCTATAAGATGAGGGAGTAGAACTAAATGAGGACACTGGTGGCACTGAGCGTTTTACTGTGTGCCAGGCATGCCTCCAGGCACTTTACATATATTAATGTACTTTTAATCCCTCCGGCAACACTACATGGGGAGTATAAACATTGTCCCCATTTTACAGGTAAGGAGACTAAGGCTTAGAGAAGTCACGAAACTGGCCCAAGGTCGTACAGCTAGTAAATGAAAGAGCCAGTCTTCTTACCTGTGCATTCTGACCCCAAAGCTTATATCATAACCACTCTGCTGCCTTCTCCCTGTGAGGAGGGCCCTTCTAGCGTGTATATTCTGTTCAGTCTTTTTTTTTTTGAGTTGGAGTCTCACTCTGTTGCCCAGGCTGGAGTGCAGTGGCATGCTTATGGCCACCACAACTTCTACCTGCTGGGCTCAGTAGATCTTCCCGTCTCAGCCTTCCAAGTAGCCGGAACTGCAGTCATGCACTACCATGCCTGGCTAATTTTTGATGTATCATAGAGATGAGGTCTCGCCAAGTTGCCGGGGCTGGTCTCAAACCTGCGAGCTCAGGCGATCCACCCACCTCGGCCTCCTAAAGTGCTGGGATTACAGGCTGAGTCACCGAGCCCAGCCTGTTCAGTCTTTTGAAATCTGCAAAGCTATTTACTTCCCTTTCCATAATACCGAATGTTAAAAAAGAAGAGATAATGATTAGCTCTGGCCACCACCTAGGGTTGACTAGTGCAAAAGATCAAGACTTAGGATAAGGGAGAAGCATGATTCTATTTCTGCTGCAGTTAAAATTGGCTGGTCCTGGACCGGGTGCAATGGCTCAAGCATGTAATCCCAGCAACTTTGGGAGGCCGAGGCAAGAGGATTGCCTGAGCTCAGAGGTTCGAGACCACCCTGGGCAACTTGGTGAGACCTCGTCTCTACAATAAATCAAAAAATAAGCCAGGCCTGGTAGTGCATGCCTGTATTTCCAGCTACTTGGAAGGCTGAGGCAGAAGAATCGCCTGAGCCCAAGCAGGTCGAGGCTGCAGTGGCCATGATTGTACCACTGCCCTCCAACCTGGGTGATAGAATGAGACTCCAACTCAAAAAAATAGAATAGAATAGAACAGAACAGGCTGGTCCAAAAAGGAATGCAGCTCTTCTTATTAGGTATTAGTCCACTGTATTTCTTGGCACCCAAGCCTCTTGAGTATGAGATCATGGGCCCCTTGGAGAAGCTGAGGTTCCTAGTAGCTGGAACTACAGGCTAGCTAGTTTTTTATTTATTGTAGAGACGAGGTCTCACCAAGTTGCCCGGGCTGGTCTCGAACCCACGGGCTCAGGCAATCCACTCACCTCAGCCTCCCAAAGTGCTGGGAATACAGGGTGAGCCACTGAGTCCAGCCTGTTTTTTCTCTTTCAAGACTGCTTTTGATCTCCATATACAAGAGGGGACCCCCAAAAAACAGTTTGTTTATAATAATTGTGTATTTATTCTTGCATGTTTAAACTTTAGTCACTTTCAAAGCACTCTCCATCTGATGCAATACACCTACTGAGACACTTTTTCCATTGCTGAAAACAGTTTTTGAATTCTTTACTTTGGTTGCCTTTTAGTGCTTCTGCCATTTTTTGTTTCATCTCTTCCACATGGGCAAGATGTTTCCCTTTGAGGACTTTTTTTTCCTCGGGGCGTCGCTTGGGATGAGATTGGGTGAAAAGGGAGGGTGGAGCATTGTGGGCAGTTGCTCTCTTAAATCACTCATCATGAAATGGTCAAACACCTTGAAATTGAAAAATTAACTGAAGCCAAGCACAGCTTCTGATAACAATGCTAGCTGGTACACAGATGCCGATGGGCTTCTAGAACATTTACCTAGCTGGGGAAGCCTGTACTACAAGGAGCTCACCCTTCAAAAGATAATTTCATTTTTTGGGGGGAGTTCCCCCTTGTACACATACTTTTACCTAAATTGTCATAGATATCCCAGAAGAATGAAACTATTAGGGGACAGTGCTATGCATTTTCAGATTTAGGATTTGACTTTGGTAAAAGTAGTATGTCTGATTTCAAGCTAGATGTGTTTGATCTGACAGTCCCAGGTGTGATGTTCTTCCGTCTTCCATCTTTGTCTAGTTCTGAATGGCATGGAATGCTCTACTCCCAGGCTGACAGCAAGAAGAAATCAAACCTCATGATGTCTCTCTTTGAGCCTGGCCCAGAACCTCTTCCATGGCTCGGGAAAATGGCACAGTTAGGTCCTATTTCAGGTATAATCCAGACCAGATTCTGCTTTTCTTGACTTTGTTTTCATTCTGCTGTTCTGAATGTCTCTGACAGCAGCCAGAGAGCTGGGGGTGTGCTGTGGTCACTGATGATGCTGGGAGTATGCATGGAGAACCGGGAGAGTGTGATATTTGAACTCCTGCATTTTACAGCATTTGGATGACTTTAAGTAAATACAAGCTCTTTAGCTGCTTAGAGTGAAAGCTAATCTTTATAATTTTTTTTCTTAAAGTATGGTTTTCAACCCAAGTAGTTTCTTTCGTTCCTGGATAATATAATCCCTCTTCCTGAGACTGCCTTACTGGCACCTTCCTGGAACCTCTAGCCTGGACGACAGAGTGAGACTCCAACTCAAAAAAAAAAGAAGCTCCAGCCTTGGGAAAGTGCAGTCATGCACTGTGTAATGACATTTTGGTCAGTGGACTACGTTTATGACAGTGGTCCCATGAGAATAATAATACTATATTTTTACTATACCTTCTCCATGTGTAGATATATTTAGATACACAGATACTTCCCATTGTGTTGCAGCTGCCTACAGTATAACAGGCAGCAGCCTGCTGTATAGGTGTGCAGCCTAGGAGCACTAGGCTACACCACACAGCCTATGTGTATAGTAGGCTAGACCATCTAGATGTGTGTGTCAGTCATGCTATGGTGTTCACACACAATAAAATCACCTAACAATGCATTTCTCAGAACAGATCCTTGTTGTTAGGGGACATGAGACTGTGTGCAGATTAAGGTGAAAGGAGATCCGAGGACCAGACTCCTAGAGGGCACCAGCTACTGGGCCATGGAAGTGGGGGCTAGCAAAGGGAAACAGGAAGGCACTGGTAGATGAGGGAGGAAGATGACATCACAGAAGAGTAGGGAGACTCCAAATGTGCCTGCAGTGTCTCACATAGGTGTGCCAGGCAGCGTCTGGGGAATGTCTTTGGCCACTGAGCCCTGGAGAAGATCTTGTTTGCATGTAGGCCTAGAAGCTAGATCGGGGCTTGGCAGGTTTTTTCAGGAAAGGGCCCATGGCCAGTGGGACACTGCAGGCTGAGTGTCCTCTGCTATGCCGTTCTGCTCTGACGCTGCAGCACAGAAACAGCATAGGCCATCTGCAAACCAGCATTAGTGACTGTTCTGGAAATTCACTTATGGACACTGAAGTCTATATTTGGTATAATTTCAGCTGTCATGAAACATTATTCTTTGACTTTTTTTCCCCTAGCCATTAAGAAATATAAAAACCGGCTGGGCTTGGTGGCTCAGCCTGTAATCCCAGCTCTTTGGGAGGCCAAGGCAAGTAGATTTCCTGAGCCCGTGGGTTCGAGACCCACCTGGGCAACTTGGCAAGACCTCATCTCTACAATCAATCAAAAATTAGCTGGGCATGGTAGCGTGTGCCTGTAGTTCTGGCTACTTGGAAGGCTGAGGCAGAAGGATCACCAGAGCCTGGCAGGTCAATGCTCAGTGCTGGGGTGGCCATGAGTATGCCACTGCACTCCAGCCTGGGTGACAGAGTGAGACTCCAACTCAAAAAAAAAAAAAAAGAAAGAAATATAAAAACCACTCTTAACTGAAAACCAGGCAGCATGTTGTGGTTTGCGAGTCCTTGAGTAAGAACTGAGGGGCTGGGGCTTTAAGGCTTATAAGGAACAGATGTGGTAACTTTGGTTCTAAATAAGACAAAAAACTGAAATTGCTGAATAAAACTGAGAATGTGAAAGGTCTGTCCCCTCAGCAAGAGGATAGTGAGAAAAATTCCACCCATTGTTTCTACCTGGTTCCCCTAGATATAAAGAAATGTTAAAGTTCCCTGTGAACAATTAAAGTCCAAGTCTAGCTGGGCATAGTGGCACATGCCTGTAGTTTCAGCTACTTGGAAGACTGGGACGGAAGGATCACTTGAGCCGAGCAGGTCGAGGCTGCAGCAGCTGTGAGCGTGCCACTGCCCTCCAACCTGGGCGACAGAGTGAGACTCATACTAAAAAAGCAAAAAACAAAGCCCAGGTCATGCACCCTGCAAATTGATACCACCTATTTTGGAGTAAAGACTCCAAAGCCAAACTGCAAAAACTGGTTCTAGGCTAATAAAACCCATGATGCAACCTCAGAAGCTAATAAAATGCACTGACTCTGTAGGAATACCTCTGTAAAATACCCTTACCCTGTCGGAATTCGTCTGCAACCCCAGGCAAAGGACTTCCCCAGAAGAAACATATTCCCACTGAAGATAAATGTGTGGCTTTAAAAAAAAAGCTTTAAAATCGTGTGAGGAAATTGTCCCTTGTGAAGGAAGGCCAGGAAGAGAATTCCCTGAGAGCTTATGTGGAGACTGTGGAAGGACTATCTTGATGACAGAGTTCCAAGAGGACAGAAGAGGGCGCCATGAGCCCAGAGTCACTTGTGCTTGGCAGTGACTGTACAGCAGGGCCTGTGTAGCACAGCTTCAGGTGGGTGGTCAGCCTGGATAGAGTGGAGGAGCTGTGAGAGATGAGGAGGGAGGGGGGACTGGCAGCGGGGAGGAGAACAAAGGGAAGCACCCAAAGGAGAACAAGGGTAGAAGATGCCATCACGTGCAGCCTGTGCATGTGGAAAGCAGCACTCCTTGTTCTTACCCTTCACTTAAACCAAAAGTAAGCTCACTGGCTCACAGGCTACACTTGCCAGTTTAAAATACTGGTTTTATAAATAGAGGTTTTCATAAATAAAGTTTTATTGGAGGCCAGGTGCAATGGTTCATGCCTGTAATCTCAACATTTTGGGAGGCTGAGGCAGGAGGATTGTTTGAGACTAGCCTGGGCAACATAGCAAGACCCATCTCTACAAAAGAAAAAAAAATTAAGTTTATTGGAACCTCATTCATTTATATATTGTAAGTGAATACCTCTTCTCTGCTACAGTGACGGAGTTCAGTGTGATGAAAACCCTGTGACCCATGAAGGTTAAGTATTTGCTGTCTGGCCCTTACAGAAAAAGTTTGCCAACCCTCTGCCTAGACTATTTCACCACAGATGCCTGTTGTGATCTAAGATGGGAGGGTTGCCTCCTTTCTCAGCTGCTTCCAACCAAGCAACAGACTTGTCACACTACTCCATTCAGACTGAACTGCTGTGTCCTCCTGGGGTCTGTTCCACTTTCAGCAGGGATGACAATAGCTGATATCACACTGAACTGAACTTTGTGTTAGGCACAGTGCTGGACACAGTGAAATGTACTGCCTTATTTAACTCTCACGGCAGCCTTCTGAGGTTAGAATTGGCATTATGGTAACAAATAGTTAACAATAAAACCTACCTAGAGGGTTATTGAGAGAATTATTGAGGGAATGAATATAAAGTGCCTGATACACAGTATATGCTGATACTGCTGTTTTCATTATTTTTTTTAAAGCAAAATATGCAAAGTAGCGCTATTGCTTATACCAATTCCTCCTACTCCCAATTCTGTTCTTGGAGACAACCACTTTAACACTTAAGTGTTTCTTTTGATATTTATTTACATTTCTAAATAATACAAGTATTAAGCTGTTTCTTGGGGCTTTTTTCTTCTGTTTTGAAGAGTGATTGTTGAGCTCTCTTACACCATCATCTTCTCAATGTGGTTGTGATGTTCTTTTTGGTCAGATCAGAATCCAATCCTTGTTCGATGATGTCAGTGTTATTTACAGCCAAGCCCTGTGCATTCCACGTTACATTGCCTTTGTTTTGTACCTTTGTGTCCCCTCATCCATGCCCAGTACTTTTTTTTTTCTTTGCTTGTCTCCTATGCACCTCTCACTGATTTCTCCCTCAGCAAAGCACATTCTTCAGGCCTTTTGTTAGTTTTCTTGTCTCGTCTTCCTGCTCTGCTGTGGACTGGCCATTCCAGGTCTGTGGCGTGAGTGTCATCCGAGTCTTCCCCACCCACCTCTCTGTGATCTCCTGTTTCATGACTCCTCCTCAGAAGAGAAGAGAGCACATGGGAAGCACATGTTTTGAAATCTTGTATATTTGGAAACATGTATATCTTTATTTTATCCTTTTCCCTTATGGTGGTTTCACCGAGAATTGAGCTTTACATTGGCAGTCATTCCCTCAGAGTTTTGAAGCTGCTCTGTTGTCCCTTCTGGCTCCAATATTGCTCCTAGGAGTCTGACACCACGATGTCCAGAAACCTTTGTCCTGAGCTGTATCTTGCCTGCAACCCCACGAGTGTCTTCCTTTCACCCTGGTATTCTGTATTTTCGGGGTGATGGACATACTGTAGGTTTCTTCACTCATCTTGCAGGGCACACAGTGGACCCTGTCCACCTGGCGAATCATGCTCTTCAGTCCAGGACACAAGTCATTTCTTTGCTTGTCTCTCTGTATTCTTTGTTCTGCCTTTCTGGAGCATAATATTGGGGGTGTGTGTGTGTAATTTTCTATCATTTCCTACTTGTTTTTCCATTAAAAATTTTTTTTTCTGGCAGGACATAGTGGCTTATCCTGTAATCCCAGCTCTTTGGGAGGCCAACGCGACAAGAATGCCTGAGTCCAGGAGTTTGAGACCAGCCTGGACAATATAGTGAGACCTCATCTGTACAAAAAAATAAATTAGCCAGGTGTGCTGGTGTAGACCTATAGTTTCAGCTACTTGGAAGTCTGAGGCAGGAGGATCGCCTGAGCCCAACAGGTCAAGGTTGCAGTGGTTGTGAGTGTGCTATTACACTCTAGCCTGGGCAGCAGAGTGAGACTCCAACTCAAAAAAAGTAAAAATTTTGTTCTGTCTTCTGTAAGGTATTTTCACATTTACCTTGCAGCTGTTCTATTTCTTATTTCTATGATCATATTTCTTATTTCTGAGTCTCCTGTTCTTTTTTCATTAATATGATACTTCCTGTCTGTTAAGCTAGTTATCACATCCAGGCTCCAATTAAAGACAGTACAGAATAGGCTCTGATTAGATGCTGCAGTGTTTGATACTGATCCTGAGTGCTGTGAGGCACAAGGGTCAGAAGAAATCACTGCCTGCCAGAAAAACTTGGGACAGCTTCATGGAGGGTAGGATCGGGTCAAGACCTGGAAGGTAGATCGACTACTGAGCAGACTGTTGGTTAGGTGGGGGAACAGCAGTGTTGATGGTAGAAGTGTTGGTTGCAGAAGCAGGCCCAGTGGTATCCCTGATGCCTTTTGTAAGTCCAGCCTTTTTGAGCCTGGCATCCTCATCTCTGACCAGATTAATGATGCTTCCTCCTGAACACCTGTCAGTGTCCAACACAGTGGGAACTGAATAAATATTTCTATTTTTTTTTTTTTTGAGTTGGAGTCTCACTCTGTCACCCAGCCTGGAGTGCAGTGACACACTCATGGCCATCATAGCCTCAACTTGCTGGACTCAGGCAATCCTTCCAACTCAGCCTTCCAAGTAGCTGGAACTATAGGCAGACGCCACTATGCCCAGCTAATTTCTTTAATTTGTTGCAGAGATGAGGTCTCACCATGTATCTGAAACTTGTAGGCTCAGGCAATTCTCACCTTGGCCTCCCAAAGTGCTGGGATTATAGGCGTGAGCCACCGTGCCTGGCCTTATATTTCTTATTCTGTATGTTCCTTGAGGCCAAAATGTGTCTTCTAGGCACAATTCCTAGCACAGAGCTTGCCACATAGTGGGGTCTTACTATAGATAATGAATGAATAAGTGAGTGAATACATGAATCATGTATAGATAACGAATGAACAAGTGAGTGAATACCTGAGTGAACTATTTACAGATAGTGAACGAATGAGTAGATATATGAATGAACTATTTACAGATAATGTATTCACTCCCGGCCACCGCAGCCTTGACCTGCTGGGCTCCGGCGATCCTTCTGCCTCAGCCTTCCAAGTAGCTGGAACTACAGGCGCGTGCTACCATGCCCGGCTAATTTTTTTATTTATTGTAGAGATGAGGTCTCACCAAGTTGCCCAGGCGGGTCTTGAACCCACGGGCTCAGGCAATCCACTCACCTCAGCCTCCCAAAGGCATGGGATTACAGGCTGAGCCACCGAGCCCTGCTTATATATGTGTATTTTAAATGTGTATCTTACTATTGTATGTATTTGTTTTGTCCTCTGGCCTTAATTTATAAAGCAGACACATGAGGCCTGTTTCTGTGAAAACGTGGAGCTGTTTCCATGCAGGTGGCCTCTTGACTGCTGGGGCTCCTACATCAGTGCTTTCTGTTGCATAAGGCTGACTACAATGGGTAGATTTTCTTAATTAACACAGTAATGGGATATAAAAGATAGAGTGATTCAAAGAGCATCTAGCCTAATTGGAAATGTAATTGATTGTGTTTTGCCAAATGTTGTTTCAAAAATGTCTTTTTCTTTTCAGATGCTAAAGAAAACCCCTATGGTGAGGATGACAATAAGAGCCCATTCCCCTTGCAGCCCAAAAACAAACGCAGTTATGCCCAGAATGTGACTGTCTGGATCAAACCCAGTGGCCTGCAGGTGACACTGCCATTGACATGGCTTTCCTGGGGACAGGAGGGGCATGTGGGCAGACAGGCAGACATTGGATTTGATTTTGCTTTCCTTTGATACTTAGTAATTAATTTACTTCTAATGTTTGTCATTATTCCAAAAAGGATTTGAGATGCCCTACAGTTAAACACATATATAGCAAAATCATTTTTTTTTTTTTTTGCAAAATTTAAAGCAATAATCATAGAGAAAGAAGACTACTGTGCTGGGAACCCAGGGCTAAATGATAATTGCATTTGAGGAGTTTGGCTCTGATCTTCCTGCTACCAAGGTCAAAAAAGAAACACGTTGGGTTATTCAGTTGTTCTTGTCTGTGAGGTCTTCTAGAGAGGCTCCTTCCTGTGTTGAATTTTAATATAAAGTTTTCACACGTTGAGGCACTAAAGAAATAGTGGGCATTGTCTTCAACAGCAGTTTTGGAAAAGATGTAGAAGCCTTCGTATGGTAATTTCCCTACAGTAGAGCCCAAGCCGTTACATTGTAATTCCACAAAAAGTTTCCTAGGTAGCTAAAATAGCATAGTTAGTTATCAAGGAAATCTGCTTTTAGGCAGGTACTTGGGACATTTCTCCTTCCATTGATGTAAAGTTACTTATACCTGGTTTTGAAAATTACTTCTTCAAATGTTTTTCTCCTTTGAGTAACTTTATTTACATTTGTTCCTCCAGTGAGTCTAGCCTCAGCCTACTGAGAAGAGGTGGTCGGGCCCTTGGACCACAAATGTAGCTTCTGTGGGCTGCAGAGTCTCTTTTTTTTTTTTTGAGTTGTCGCCCAGACTGGAGTGCAGTGGCCACTCCCAGCCATCGCAGCCTCGACCTGCTGGGCTCCGGCAATCCTTCTGCCTCAGCCTTCCAAGTAGCTGGAACTACAGGTGCACGCTACCATGTCCGGCTAATTTTTTATTTATTGTAGATATGAGGTCTTGCCAAGTTGCCCAGGCAGGTCTCGAACCCACGGGCTCAGGCAGTCCACTCATGTCACCCTCCCAAAGCACGGAATTTCTTTGAGCCCCTTACCATGGAGACTGAACCACATCCTTCTACGGCTCAGGGACAGGGCTACTTCTTTGTTGAAAAGTCAGGGTCTTTTCCCTTCCTGCTGTCCTTTGGCCCTAGCATTTCCTTGTCAGGAGGATGATTAGAACCTCTTCCACCACCAGTGTTAGCTGAGTTTTTCTTAAGTTATTTTTTAAATTTTGTTTTGGTCCTGGGTGTATTTTTCTTGTTCTGCTAAACTACACATAACATAAAGTACCTTCATCAGTTTTAAAGTGCATAATTCATTGGCTTTTAGTACACTCACAGTGCTGTGTAGCTGTCACCACTGTCTAGTTCTAGAACATTTTAATCCCTCCAAAAGGTAACCCTGTACCCAGTAAGCCAGTCACTCTGTGTTCCTCTCTTCTCCCAGGCCCAGCAACCACTAATTCACTTTCTGTCTCTATGTATTTACCTATTCCAGATATTTCCTACAAACAGAATCATACAATTGATGGCCTTTTGTGTTTGGCTTCTTTCACTTAGCATACCGTTTTCTTTTTTTTTTTGAGTTGGAATCTCACTCTGTCGCTCAGACTGGAGTGCAGTGGCTGCTCCCAGCCACTGTAGCCTTCCAAGTAGCTGGAACTACAGACGTATGCTACCACGCCCAGCTAATTTTTTGATTTACTGTAGAGATGAGGTCTCGCCAAGTTGCCCAGGCGGATCTCGAACTGCGGGCTCAGGCAATCTGCTCACCTCGGCCTCCCAAAGTGCTGAGATTACAGGCTGAGCCACCAAGTCCGGTGCATACTGTTTTCAGGGTTTATTCATGTTGTAGCATGTATCAGTACTTAATTCCTTTTTATGACTTAATAATATTTATATATATATATACACATATTTTATATGTTTATGTCATATTTTATACAGTTGATGGACATTAAGATTACCTTTTGACTATTGTGAATAATGCTGTTATGAACATTCATGTACAGGTTTTTGTCTGAACACTTATTTTTCATATCCTTGGGTATGTACTCAGCAATGGATTGCTGGGTCATATGGCAATTCTGTTTAACTTACTGAGAAACTGCCACATTTTTTCACAGTGGTCGTACCATTTTACATTCCCACCAGCAATATAAGTGTTCTAGTCTCTCTATCTTCACCAATATGCATTATTTTCCATTTTTTAAATTAAAGCCATAATGGTAGGTATGGAGTGGTGTGGTCTTTGTGGTGCTGATTTGCATTTCTCTAATGACTAGTAGTGCATCTTTTCAGTGGCTTATCAGCCATTTGTATTTCTTCTTTGGAGAAGTGTCTACTCAAGTTCTTTGTCTTTTTTTTTTTTTTTTTTTTTAGTTGGAGTCTCACTCCATCACCCAGGCTGGAGTGCAGTGACACACTCACGGCCACCCCAGCATCAACCTGCTGGACTCTGGCGATCCTTCTGCCTCAGCCTTCCAAGTAACCCGAACTACAGGCGCGTGCTACCACACCCAGCTAACTTTTTTATTTATTATAGAGACAAGGTCTTGCCAAGTTGCCTGGGTTGGTTTCGAAGCCATGGGCTTAGGCAATCCCCTTGCTTCGGCCTCCCAAAGTGCTGGGATTCCTGGCTGAGCCACCAAGCCTGGCCTCTTTGTCTATTTTTTAATTGGATTATCTTTTTGTTCTTCAGTTTTTCTTTTTCTTTTGAATCGGAGCCTCACTCTGTCACCCAGGCTGGAGTACAGTGGTATGCTCATGGCCACCACAGCCTCAACCTGCTGGGCTCAAGCAATCCTTCTGCCTTAGCCTTCCAAGTAGCTGGAACTATAGGGGTGTGCCCCCATGCCCACCTACTTTTTTTATTTATTGTAGAGACAAGGTCTCGCCAAGTTCCCCAGGCTGGTCTCAAACCCCTAGGCTCAGGCAGTCCTCTCGCCTCCGCCTCCCAAAGTGCTAGGATTACAAGCATGAGCCACTGCACCCAACTGTTCTTGAGTTTTTAATGTATCCTGGGTAGTAGGCCCTTAGCAGATATATGATATGTAAATATTTTCTCCCACTCTGTGGGGTGCCTTTTCATACTCTTGATGGTGTCCCTTAATGCACAAAAGTTTTTAGTTTTGATGAAGTCAAATTTGTATATTTTTTGCATTTGTTGCTTGTGCTTTTTGCTGTCATAACTAAGAGATCATTGCCAAAGCCGGTGTCTAAAGGTTTACACCTATGTTGGCTTCTTTTTTTTTTAAAGAGACTAGTTCACACTCTGTCACCCAGGTTGGAGTACAGTGGTGTGATCATAGCTCACTGCAGTCTCCAGCACCCTGCTTAAGCGATCCTCTGCCTCAGCCTCCCAGGCAGCAGGGACTACATGCATGGGCCACCACACTGGGCTAATTTTTATTTTTCATAGAGACTCTACTTTTTTGCTATGTTGCCCACGCTGGTCTCAAACACCTTGACTCAAGCTGTCCTCCCACAGCCTCCTGAGTAGCTGGGACCATAGGTGCACTGTAGGTGCACACTACCTCACCCAGCTCCCCCATGTTTCTTCTAAGTGTTTTATAGTTTTAGCTCTTACATGTAGGTCTCTGATCCATTGTGAGTTATTTTTGTGTATGCTGAGATTCTTTTGCATGTGGATATCAAGTTGTCCCAGCGCCAGTTGTTGAAGAGACTTTTTTCCCCACTGAATAGTCTTGCAGAAAAGCAGCTGGCCATGGATGTAGGGGTTTACTGGGTATATTTTTGTGAGACAGGCTCATTGCTGTCAAGAGATTCCTCTTATTCTCAAGGCTTTTGAAGGAAGGAGTGCTTTGCTAGTATTGAACAGATCACTGATGTTCACTCAGGAAGGGAGTGTTGTCACAACATTGTAGCTATTCTCATTGTCATTCCTTTAATCACTCAGAATCATTATCTTGTGTTCTTTTTGGCACAGAATTCTAATGTTGGATTTTTTTTTAACCCTAAATAGACAGATGTACAGAAGATTTTAAGAAATGCAAGGAAACTACCTGAAAAAACACAGACATTCTATAAGGTAAGACTGTCAGAATTAAAGTGGAAGAGGCTGTGTTCAGGAGGTGTCTAGAATGGGGTGCTCTGAGAGTAAAAACAGGCAGTGGTGTGAGAGTGGGTGGGATTAGAATGCAGGACCTGTGTGTCCAGGATGGGTGATCTCTGATGGTAAAAGCAGGCGGTGTTGTGAAAATGGGTAGGATTAGAATGCATGACCTATGTGTCTAGGAAGGGTGGTCTCTGATGGCAGAAGCAGGCAGCAGTGTGAGTGGGTGGGATTAGAACGTACAACCTGTGCCTCAGTTTTCATCAAGTCACAGTGTAGAAGTGATAGGTCTAAAAGGCCCTAAATCCAAGCAAGAATTGGGAGGATTCAGAGGGCCTTGTTCTGAGCACTTGGAGGGTGTCCTATGTTGGTGCTGCTGTGGATGGCTGAAGGAAGCAACTGAGGGATAGTGGGCTGTGGCCTCCCCACCCTAGTGCAGTACCCAGCCCACCCCAAGAAGCTGGCATGGTTAGAATCGTGAAGTTCCCAAGGCTACTCAGTCCCAGCCAAAGCTACTCAGTCCCAGGCTCTCCCTGCCTGCAGTGCATGTTCACGGAGCTCTACCTGCAGCCATCAGATTATTCAGATGACACAGTGTTCCTTGGCTTCTCCTGAACTTTTCACTTTTTAACAGGTAACAGTAGAGGCAGCCAGAGAGCCCAGCCCTCTTTCCTGGTTTTCTGGTTATTAGGGCAGGAAAGGGCCTCTAGAAATGGATGGCTTCAGACCTGCAGTGGGCAGGGAAGGGCTGTCTGCCTCATCTTGTCAGTGAGGCCTTGGAGACCTGAAGAGGCCACATGGCTTGCCTGAGGCTGAGGGTTGGTAGGCACCTGGTACTTCTCTACTTCTTTCACTCCCCAGCCTTCCTTTGTGGCAGTCTTACCTGCCCAACTCCTCCAAGGCCTCCTCCAAATATGTTTATGTCATTCTTTCCATGGCCCCACCAGAGAAGAGGTTAAGAGCCCTTTGAGATTTGGGGCAAGTCTTTTCCATACCCAATTAGCAGAGGAAAAGCCATACTCCTTATAGTTATGAGTATGCAGAGTTCCTGCCACCATGTTTGGCTTAAGTGCCCACTGATGGTGGTGATGGCAGCTGTCTTCTTTGGCTGGCTTCCGGTCAGTGCCATCTATCCCCATTACTGGCATCTCCATATAAATGCTCGTTCTCCTGTGAAAATACATCCTGAAGTTAGGGTCAGGGATAACTTATTCAGAACTGATGAGGACAAATCTCAGGAACCTTGGTGTCTTTCTGTCCCAATTCAGGAACTGAACCGTCTGCGAAAGGCCGCCCTGGCCTTTGGTTTCCTGGACCTGCTGAAAGGGGTGGCAGACATGCTGGAGAGGGAGTGCACCCTGCTGCCTGACACAGCCCACCCCGATGCAGCATTCCAGCTGACCCACGCGGCCCAGCAGCTCAAGCTGGCCAGCACAGGCACCTCTGAGTATGCCATGTACGACCAGAACATCACGCCTCTGCACACAGACTTCTCTGGTAGCAGCACTGAGAGGATGTGACACTCACTTTCAGAGCCTTCTTTTTTCAGTGGAAAATGATTTTGAGCAAAAACCTTTCCAGTGCGTTCACATTGGCAACAGCCACCCGGGACCCCCAAGGCTGCAACAGAAGCATCTGTGCTGTGCTGAATGACTCTAGTATGCAGAGAGCCTGAAGCATGGTTGGCTGGTTGGGCTCTCACTTCGTGGGGCTCATGATTTTTAAGCCTAAAAGACAGCTACCGCTGCCATTACGGGCACAGCTCCCAAGACACTCGGAGACGAGACAGAACTCCAGCTTTCGCAGGAAACCTGGACAGCCAGGGTCCTCTGGCTTCCAGAAAGCATCTTCTCTCCAGCTTTCTGCCTCAACTCTAAGGACTCTTTCATGCTTCTGTTCTTGGTAGAAGCCACTCTGTAGTCTGGGGCTTGCTAAGCACAAACTCAACACCATGAAATTTCAGAACTTTCCTTAGAACTTGGGTAAAAGCTGGGTGCAGTGGCTCACCTATAATCCCAGCACTTTGGGAGGCAGAGGCCAGAGGATTGCCTGAGCTCAGGGGTTCAGGACCACCCTGGGCAACTTCGTGAGACTTCATCTCTACACACACACACACACACACACACACCCTGGGCAACTTCGCGAGACTTCATCTCTACACACACACACACACACACACACACACTAGCCAGGTCTCACACACACATTAGCCAGGTGTGGTGGCATGTGCCTGTATTTCCATCTACTTTGAAGACTGAGGCGGAAGGATCGCCTGAGCCCAGTAGGTCAGGGCTGCAGTGGCTGTGAGCATGCCACTGCACTCCAGCCTGGGTGACAGAGTGAGACTCCAACTCAAAAGAAAAAAAAAACTTGGGTAAAATGGTGAGACTCTTAGGTGCTTTTGGAATATCTTACAATACAGACTTTTAAAGAGAAACCACATGTGCAAAATGATTCTTATTTCTTAAAGTTTTTTTTAAATGAAAATAAATATTTGATTTTCTAAAAAATGGTTTCACTGTGAAACTAATGGTCCTTAGCCTTTTGGTCTGTCCTCTCAGTTGAATATGATTTCTACTTCCCACATGGCAGAATTCACAAACCCTGAGGCCTCCTGTGATCCACAGTGATTTCCTGTTTGTTTCTGACACTGATCAGGCCTCACGTCCAAGCAAGGTTCTGGCCAACGATTCTGACATCACTGGTTCCTAAGTCAGTTATGGCTCAACTCGTCAGCCAGCTTCAGCCAGCTTCAGGACCGTGGGCCAGTCATGCCCTTGGGCAACTCTTCAAGGTTCTACCTGAATCTTGATGCTTTTCCAGATGCCTCCCCCACACTGCCACACTGCAGCCGTGAGTTTAACATGCTCAATTGCTGCAGGGTATTTTGCCTGAACCACAGACTTTATCACTAACAGCTGGAAAACCATTAGACTAAATGATCCTTAGGCACAGTTATTAGAATTTTGATTGCAAATGTTTTAATAGAAATGCACAATCTCACTTTCTCAGCAATAAAGGGGTTTGTAACATCACAAAGAATACAGAATGCTGCCACAAGGATGCAGCACAACCTATTGCAAAGCTGACTTGCCCAATTACACAGCGGAAAGAACATCAGAAATCAATACAAACAAGAGGCAACAGATGTTACAGACATGCAGTGTATCCTTCAGTGCAATTAATTTTTTAAAAATCAGCCCATCTATGCTAATCAGATGTTTTAGGTCAAACCAAGTTTCCATCTTGGGGTCTGTAAAACAGCATCTGCCCAGAGTCTTCCTTCCCCCAGGAACAATGAAAACAGCAGGACAGGAAGAGTCCTCACACCTAAGCCCCCTTGAGCGCTACTTCTAGCACTTATTTTACCTGGTTTACTTGGAATGTATTAGAGGAAGCTGATGTCTTTACAACAGGTAACTACAGGCCTAGATTTTTGGTTCCCACCTTGGGTTTCTTGCCAGAAGTCCTTGCTGAAGGACTAGCTGGTGGCTCTCCACCAAAGCTCCCGCGATTTTCAGGGTCCTATTGCAGACAGGTAAAAAAGCCAATCTAACAACAGCAGAATAAAACAAGTGTTTTTGAGGCCTATTCAAAAACACACCTTCCTGCCACTTACTCAGCCAAGTCCGCAAGTCTATGAACCAGTGCAGTAGACTGACTTCACATTTGTGCATCCGGCCTGCTCAAGCCTGGCCCACCCTAATGCTTTCAGCTTGTTTTTTTGTCCCAGGCTGAAGCTGTATTACTGCCAGCGTGGCCTCCATGTTTGTGTTCCGTTTTGACCCCTGCTGCCATTTGAATTTAATCTTATTGTTTTCTAAATGTTCCATCTTTCTTTAGTGTTGAGAACAGCTCTGATTTAGTCATGGTGTCCCAAGGTCGACTGGGCTCTCCAAGTCACCCTGTGCCTCTCCACACCCACATGGCCAAACACCACAGCAAAAGATGCTGCTGGGAGCTCACTCTGACTTAAAATGTCTTATCAGTGACTCAGTCTACTTGATTTTCAAAGTCAATGCCAACCCACAAATAAATAACCCCTTGGGAACAGAATAATTAAGTCCTGCCTGAGTTACTTTTGACAGCCTTCTATAGAGCAATATAGTCATGCTTCTTTTCAAAGTAACAGCTGAAAAGGACAAATTCCAACCCTAAGAACTGTCTACACTGTAGGGATAAAGCACTGGAAAGATATCTCTGGCATGTATCATATGGGACATGAAGTAGGGTGGGTGGGCTGAGCCCACTGCTGTCATTAACTGAATGCACTGAGTGTACCTGTCATCAGGTGTCAGAAATCCATGTCATGCAAGTACTACAATAAGGTCACAGTAAATTCAGGAATGTTACTGGGGAGAAGGAAGATCACCTCACTGGGAATTTAATCGTTTAAGTTTAAAAAACTTTTATACTGGTACAAGAAGGTAAAACTGTAAGAATCATAGATTAGGCTCAAACTGGCAAGAATCCATTTGAATCTCCTTTTAGTGGATCTTTTTCTTTTTTTGTCCATAGCGCCGTCTGCGCTGTTTATAAAGATGACGGAAATTTATGTACAACCCTGAAAAAGAAAAGAAGCCAATTAGTAATGAGCATCCTATCTGATCTGTTTATATCCAGGCGCTCCTATGTTGGGCATGACTTGCTGCCTGTTTTTCACACCCCACAGCACGAAGCTTGCTGAGGCCGCTCAGAAATGACTTAACATGATCAATGCTTTACAACTTCATTTCTCCCCATATCTTGTTATACATTTTTCAAACACATAAAAAGATCAAATCACTGTACAGTGAATACCTGGACTTAAATTTATGTTTCTACTACATTTGCTTTATCACATGCCTATTCACCCTCTCTCCATATAATTTCTGAAGTATTTCAACGTAAGCTGCAGACATAAAACACCTCAACCCCAGATGCTTCAGTAAGTAAAGTTAAATATTCATTCTTCTAAGGTAAAATTTATATACAATGTAATGCACAAATCTTAAGCATAGAAACAACCTACTTTTTAGTTCAAGACTACTTGAGAACATGTGTTAAGCAATAGTCTAAAAGGTACAAGACACTTTTCTAGAAGCACAATTCAGTGAATTGG
Organism: Carlito syrichta; assembly: GCF_000164805.1. NCBI lineage: Eukaryota > Metazoa > Chordata > Mammalia > Primates > Tarsiidae > Carlito > Carlito syrichta. Next base: position 97,610 of record NW_007017170.1, read on the forward strand.
GAAACATGGGTTTCAGAGTTGAAAACAGACTTTGATACCCCTTGATCACTGGTTGGTCTCATAGCTTAGCCTCACCCGACTTCCTCATGTACACAATAGGGTTAAAAAATACTCATTTCATGTATTGTGAGAGAATGTGTGTCTTTAAAAGTGCTGTGACCTATATACAGATGTTAACTGGCTGTTTATACTGCTTTGGAATTGTAAATGTGAATTTAGGGCTTATTTTGTTCTAAAAGATTAAGAAAAGAACAACTACATATCCATTATAGACAAACTAAAGATGAGCATAAAGTCTTAAAGATCAGAGCATACAATATAAACAACATGAAAAGATGCTAGTCAGTGTACATTAATTATTTCTACCTCTCTAACTTGTTCACTAAAACATCATGTCTTTCTCATACTCATTCTTGCTGATCATTTTCTCTATGCCCAGTACATAGGGCCTAATTAAGGTAATAGTGAATTTGTCCCCTAGAAGAGACGAAGTAGTCTTCTAATGAGTGTATTTTTTAAAGTGAAGCTTACTCTCTTCAAGGGCCAAAGCATTTTAACATTTTTGGTTAGAAACTGATGACACCACACCCTTTGGTGAAGTAGAAAAGACATGGAATAAAAAGCTTGGACTACAGGTATGAGCTACCATGCCCAGCTAATTTTTTTTTTTTTTAAGAGACGTTACCCTGGCTGGTCTCAGACTGCTGACCTCAAACAATTCTCCCACCTCAGCCTCCCAAAGTGCTAAGATTACAGGTGTTAGCCACCACATCTGGCCTAGGTTTACCACTTTTTCCCTTCTTTTTTAGTTCTTAGTTTTTAAGGATTGAGGCAGGAATGTAGGATTTTTTTCTTTCTTTTTTTTTTTTTTTTTTTGAGTTGGAGTCTCACTCTGTTGCCCAGACTGGAGTGCAGTGGCCGCTCCCGGCCACCACAGCCTCGACCTGCTGGGCTCCGGCGATCCTTCCGCCTCAGCCTTCCGAGTAGCTGGATTTATTGTAGAGATGATGTCTCGCTAAGTTGGCCAGGGGGGTCTCGAACCCACGAGCTCAGGCAATCCACTCACAAATGGATGGGTAAACGGGTTTCCACACACAGCAGGGGCTTTCCTACAGTAGGGAGGCGGCTCGCAACAACCCTAGGCTGCCTGCAGCCTCCATCACTGTCTCCCTTCCCAGCTGCTGGTTGTATTATCGCCTCTGTAAACTCTGGGGGAGGAATGTGCTACTGAGATTAGTAAAAATAAAATGAGCTTCTTAGTCTATTTTTAATCTTTCTCTATACTACTCTTTTGGAAACAAGAATTCTAATAAGGACTTTTTAAATTTTGAATCATTTAATTCTGCCCTCTATGATGCAACCAGTAAAAGTGTATATTATAGAGCCAATACTTACCTAAAAATAACATTATAAGATAAATCTGAAGAAAAAAGGAAAATCTAACTTTGACTTTCACGGGATACGGCAATGTAAAACTAAACCTTCCTGTTTCATTGAATACTGGAATGGACTGGATCACTGAGACAGCTGAAAGTAGAAACAAGAAATTGTTAGAAGTAGATAAAATAGTCATGTCTGGCACCAGAACCTTCCAGCCACCAGCCCTCATTTCAGTTGTGGATTTGTTGGAAACGCCTCCACCTCCCTTTACACAGAAAGCTCATTCCTCTTCATTTCCCCCTAGTCTTCCCAAGAGAAAAGCCTCCCGGCTGCCAAAAGATAAACGAGGAAGTCACAGAACTAGGCTTCAGTTTCCTTTCTATAAGACGGAGAAAAAATCCCACCTGACTCATTAGATGTTTGTCAGAATAAAAGGAAGTCATCAGCAAGAACCTGCTTTCAAACATTCAAATACTACATGCACAGAAGCACACAGAACGCAACCACTTGACTCTCCACTTTATGAAACAAGCTTCTGCCCTTGAGCAGGCTGGGTCCCAGGAGCATTAAAGAAGGCGCCACTAGAAAGAAACCCTGGAAGTCGATACTCCATCTATCAGATGAGGCTGGGGAGGCTGGCAGGGAAGAAGCAGGGGTGGGTCTCCACCTCCACGCAGCCTGTGGAGCCCAGCTATGAACAGTTCCTGGAGTACCTTCTGCCAGACAGCCCAGGGGGTAGAGGGGAATCCACACAGTGTAGCGCAGCCAGGTGACTACCTTCCAATCCATATCAATGCAGGTAAGCATGTAGAAGGGGTACCTGTTGGAAACAGGGAATCACTTCAGGTTCTGAACACAGACTGCGAACATCATGTAAATAGAATTCTTTCTCAATTAGCCACACATGATGTCTTCAGAACAGAATTATAATCCTGGACTATCTGTCCGCACACTCCCATCATGCTCCTTCCTAAGTCTGCAAAGGATGTAAGCTCCCTGTAATGGCAGACTAAGTTAGGTCTTTTTTTTTTTTTTTTTTGAGTTGGAGTCTCACTCTGTCACCCAGACTGGAGTACAGTGGCCGCTCCCGGCCACCGCAGCCTCGACCTGCTGGCTCCGGCGATCCTTCCGCCTCAGCCTTCCAAGTAGCTGGAACTACAGGCACGCGCTACCACACCTGGCTAATTTTTTTTTTTTTTGAGTTGGAGTCTCATTCTGTCACCCAGACTGGAGTGCAGTGGCCGCTCCCGGCCACCGCAGCCTCAACCTGCTGGTCTCCGGCGATCCTTCCACCTCAGCCTTCCGAGTAGCTGGAACTACAGGCACGCGCTACCACACCCGGCTAATTTTGATTTATTGTAGAGATGAGGTCTCGCCAAGTTGCCCAGGTGGGTCTCGAACCCGCGGGCTCAGGCAATCCACTCACCTCAGCCTCCCAAAGGCGGGGGATTACAGGCTGAGCCACCGAGCCCAGCTTTAAGTTAGGTCTTGTTCGGTACATGCACTAGACACTCAGAAGCTTTCTAGCTTCATTCCTAGTTCTGATCTGTGCTCTCAGTGGGTGGGGATGTCAGACACTTCATCTCTGGATAAATGAAGTGTTATCAAAATTAAAGTATACAGAAGATCACTCTAAAGTCTACAACCAGACACAATCTGTTTTAAAAGAGACCTGTTAACAAATTTGCTTCTTCTCAGACAGTAAAAGTTAAAACCCTGGGACCTATCGTTGTGGCTCTCGTACTGATAACTGGGTTTTCATGCTCGCATGCAAGAGGTGCCTCCCTTATCCTTGTTATGATTAGGCACAGTGCCTGTCCAATGTGGACAAAAAGAGGACTTAGAATCTGTTCTACTTTTATATTAGGAATATTAGAGGGTATGCTGGTGCCATGAGACCCAGACCACTGTTGAGATACAATCTAAAGCTGCTACTGCCTGTTGTCCCTCTCACCTATCAACTTTGTCAAAATACTACTAAGCCTAGAGCTGAGGCACTTACCTGCGAATCCCTGCCCCACCTGATTGAAGAGGGAAGAAATATGGAGCATGTCTGGTCTGGTCAAGAAGAATACATACTTTAACTGGATCAATTTTTTTTTTTAAGTCAGAGTCTCACTGTTTCCCAGGCTGGAGTGCAGTGGCACGATCATGGCTCACCACAGCCTCAACTTACTGGGCTCAGGTGATCCTCCTGCCTCAGCCTCCCAAAGTGCTGGGATTACAGGTGTGAGCCATCACGTCAGGCCCAAATGGATCAATTTTTAAGAAGACAATTCTATGGACAACTGAGAATGGCAAAATTAGATAAGTGGCTAATTCAAACTGCAGTAATCTAGTAGCATAAGATTCATTTCCATCATCCCTTCTAGAAGTTTATTCCTAACTAGCTCTATCCAACTGTGACTATTCCATCAACCTCACATTTCTTCAGGTCTTTTAGGAATTTTTCCACGTGGATGGTCCTCTCTTTCCAAGACAGAAGTCATGGTTAGATGAGTCTTTCACTTCTCAGTTCTCTCCTTCTGTTCCTGGTGTACAGGGTGGTATTATGATCCAACGACTGCTTTAAAAAAAAAACTGCCTCAACTTCACAGAGCACATAGATGCAGATAGAATTCTCCACATATGTAATCTTGGTCCCAAACGAAGTGAGACTCTGGCTAAATAAGACAGCCAATCCCTCAAGAACAGAGCTACTTCAGCAAGGAAGAAGCATTTAGATACCATCCTGGCACTTCTACCCACCTGAAAATCTCAGTCATGCTCCACGTGTAAAACACAAAGAAAACCACAGCTTTGTTTTGCATTTCTTCCATGGTACCAAAGACGATAAACAAAATAAAATTTCTTCCAAGAAGCTATTAGAAAGACCCAAAAGAGATTTTTTAAAAGGTTAACAGAATTTATATAAGTTATATAAATGTGTTACCTGAAACAAAACCTCAGTACATGCAAGGTAAATGGAAAACACTGAGCTGAACTAGTTTAATCCTGCTTCAGTTTTGACAAGTTAAAGTGTCCAAACCATTTTTTGTGATTACATAGGACCAGTATATTACACACACATACACGTCCAAATACAGTTTAAAGAATACTGTCAAATAAACATTTGGGTCTGTATACCTCAAGTTAAGAAATAGAGTACTACATGATGACCATCCCGTGTTAACCGTTCCGTAGTTTTTCTTTATAGGTTACGGCTTATGTGTGCTTCCCAAACTGCACTATTTCATTTTGCCTGTTTTTAAGTTTTTTGAAATCATGCTATATGCATTATTTTGTAACTTGCTTCTTACTCAGGGTTGTGGTCCAGAGATTCATCTACGCTGATGCACAAGGCTCTGGGCCACTAGTGCCATTCTCACTGCTGTAATATAATGTCTATAATATATGGCAAACATTCTACTCTTGACAGACATCTGGGTTTTATTCTGTTCCAGTGGTCTATGTGCCTATCTCTAGCACTATACCACATGATATTAACTACTAAATCCCTACAATGTCTTAGTGGGGTAAGTCCACCAACTTGCATTCTTTTTTTTTTTTTGAGTCAGAGTCTCATTCTGTTGCCCAGGCTAGAGTGCCGTGGCAAGCCAGAACCACAGGCATGCACCACCACATCTGGCTAATTTTTTTTTTATTTTTATTGTAGCAACGAGGTCCAGCAAGTTGTCCAGGCTGGTCTCAAACCACTGGGCTCAGGCAATCCTTTCACCTCTGCCTCCCAAAGTGCTGGGATTATAGGTATAAGCCACCATACCCAACCCCTGAGTTCTTTAGAAAAATATTCCTGGTCCTTCACTTTTTTTTCCAATTTTTTTATTGTGGTAAAATACACAAAACATGAAATGTACATCTTAACCACTTTTTTTTTTTAGATGGAGTCTCACTCTGTCACCCAGGCTAGAGTGCAGTGGCACCCTTACAGCCACCCCAGCATCAAGGATCGCTCCAGCGATCCTTCCGCCTCAGCCTTCCAAGTAGCCAGAACTATAGGCACACACTACCAAGCCTAACTAATTTTTTTTTTTTTTTGTAGAGACAAGGTCTCACCAAGTTGCCTGGGCTGGTCTCAAATTCATGGGCTCAGGCAATCCATTCGCCTTGGCCTCCCAAAGTGCTGGGATTACAGGCTGAACCACCAAGCCTGGCCATCTTAACCATTTTTAAGTGTATAATTCTGTAGTCAAATACATTCATAATGTTAATGCAACCATCACTACCATCCATTTCCATAGCTATTTCCATCTTGTAAAATTGAAACAATGACCCATTAAACGATAATTCTTCCTTTCCCTCAGCCCCTGGTAAACATCATTCTACTTTCTGTCTCTATGACTTTGACTTCTCTAAGTACCTCGTGTGAGGAGAATCACCCAGTATTTGACTTTCTGTGACTGGCTTATGTCACTTGGTATAATATTCTCAAGGTTCATCCAACTCAGCATATGTCAGAATTTCCTTCATTTTTTTAACTGCATAATATTCCACTATAAGTATGTAACTCATTTTTCTTTTCATCTGTCCATGGAAACTAGTTGCTTGCACATTTTAGCTGCTGACAATAATGCTTCTAGCCTGCCTAGCCCTCTGCTTTTTCACAAAATTTTAGAATATTCTTGTCCCATTCCAAAAATTTTTAGACTGTGATTGGACTGTACTTAACCTATAAGTGAACATGAGAACTAACATCACTGTAATACTGAATACTGAGTCTTCCAATTCAATAAAATCATATCTGTATATTCACCTTCTGTGCTCTCTATTCCTTCCTGTATCTTAGTTCACAAATTTTCTTTTTGGTTTTGTCAAATCTATAAAAACTATCTGTTAAATGTTTAAAATGTGATTACTATGTTCTTCATTCATAGAAGTTCTATTTGTCTCCTTTTCAGATCTGCTTATTCTTTGGTTTTTTGTTTCCTCCTCAAATAGCCAAGTGTTCATTAAACATGACTATCTTCTGTTCTACATCTGAAAATACTAATATCTGAATCCTCCCTCCTCAGCCTCCCAAGTAGCAGGCACTGCAGGTGCCACTACCACACCCGGTATACAGTGTTGTTTCTGCTGGTTTTTGCTCACAATGCCTTGCTTCTTTGGTTTTATAATCTTTAACCAGAAGCTGCTTGTTTTCCTTGAAAACATATCTGTGGTAACTCTGAGGCCCAGGCAAGAGTGGTTCTTCCAGAAAAGATCTGTGTTTGCCTCTACCAGAACCTGGGCAGTCAAGGATTACTTTAAATAAATCTTGTACCTTGAAGGTTTTTTTAACACCCAGAAGGTGTGAATTCCTATCAAAAATTCATTTGGGGAACCAGCTCATAATTATGAATTCTTAAAGTAGATCATTTCCCCTCCCTCTGGCAGAACCAACATTTGAGACAGAATTTTTCCTTGCAGACAGCAAGGAGGGAAAGACACAGAGTTCTCTCTCATCCATCTGAGTACAGCTCTCTGCAGTCTCGGATTTACTAAAGAAGGGTCTCTCGTCAGACTCGCCACGTGACCCAGGTACAGGGTGAACCTCTCCTATACCTTGTGGTATTATATTATAGAACTGAAGGTTACGTTCAAGTGGGTTTGAAATCTCATGGCAGGGGCAGAGCCAGTGCTCGGCTCATCTCGCAGTTCTAGCAATCATGTAGCTTCTGGCCTGTTCATTGGCGCCCTTGGTGTTTCTCTCCTATCTTACCCAGCATTTTCATCATGGGAGTTCTCAGGTCACATGACCTGCCATATTTCCTGAAACAGAATCCTATAACTTGTTTTTGTAAGCCAAGGAAATATATTTTTACCTTTCTACTCCATGATTACTTCATAACAGAAGATGTTTCCCTCAAGTCACTGTGCCTTGATACTGAGCCTCTAATGCTTGCATCTTTCCTAAGAGGACAATGAGAAAAGTGCCCATATCCACCCACTATCGTCCTGGTTTTTTCTGGGTTTTTTTTGAGTTGGAGTCTCACTCCGTCGCCCAGACTGGAGTGCAGTGGCACGCTCCCGGCCACCGCAGCCTTGACCTGCTGAGCTCCGGTGATCCTTCTGCCTCAGCCTTCCAAGTAGCTGGAACTACAGGCGCGCGCTACCACACCCGGCTAATTTTTTATTTTATTGTAGAGATG
>NW_007017170.1:105137-123876 GCF_000164805.1 Carlito syrichta
CAAGTTGCCCGGGCAGGTCTCGAACCCACGGGTTCAGGCAATCCACTCACCTCGGCCTCCCAAAGCACTGGGATTACAGGCTGAGCCACCAAGCCCGGCCATTTCCTAGGTTTCTATTCTGTACCATGTTCTACTCACTCCTACTTGGTATCCAGGAAATGGCATTCTAGATGTTGGTGTCCTCCAGGACAGAGACGACTCATTCTGTACACTAAGCAAGCCTTCAATGTACATTAAATGACCTGGTCAACCTACTGTGGTAAATTCTATTCCCATTTTCAAATCAAAACAAGCCCTGCTCTGGCCCCAGGCATGGCCCAGCTCCACAAGGCTGCCCTGGACGCCATGCAACATGATGACACGGAACCTGTCCGTCCCATCTGGCCAAAAATATTCTACCTTAAGGTTTATTTGTTGCAGTCCTTCATATACACAGAATTATTCCATATTAGTGGGTCACTCACTATTCTCTTTGATTTTTTAAAACCAAACAAAGCAACCTTTTTCCAAGGGCAGGAAATTCAGAAATAATAAAGCTATTCTATTAACACTCTTTACCTTGCAACTGATACTATCAAAATGCCACAGTGAAATACCAGAAGAGGACAGAACTATAAAAAGCGAGTTCCAGATGAGATTAAGCAACGATCATCTGGCTGCCCCTCGCTTATGCAGGTGGCACACAGCTAGGTATCACGCGGCTAGGAAGCAAGGCAAAGGGGTGAGGCTCTGATGCCATCTTCCAAACTAGGAAACAACATGGATATATTAGAGGAAAACACCCTCCACTCCAGTCCAAAGAGGCACTTGCAAACATGGAAGAAGGCCCACAGCAAAAGGAGCTCCTAGTACTCTACCCAAGGTGGGAGGAGACCAAGAAGTACATTTGTAACCAGGAGACTGAGGAGAGCTGCTGCTGCTCCTACCCTAGAATCTAGTATTAATACCCTAGTATTAAAGTTCTTTTTATCTCTTTGTTATTTCATGAGGATGCTATAAGAAATGAAACAGACCTACACTGGAAAGTAAAAACCTACATTGGAAAGTATCCCTGAGGTTTAAAATATTCCTTCTTTGTTCAGATAACACAAAGCTAGTCCTGTGCAAATAGATATTTTTTATTAATTGAGACTTCTCAGCAAAGTGTGACATACCTACTAGATAAATACTGAAAGGTTTCACCTCACCTTGAGCTTAACCATTCAATACCTGGATAAGGGAAGGTATCACCGGTGATTTAGTAACTCCAATTGCTGCGTTGATAGTTTCCACAACTGCTAGCATCTGGCAGAAATACATCATGTCAGCCACGGTGTGGAACGTGTCATAAAAGGACTCTACGGGCACAAATATACATTCAGAATAAATCAGCTGGCAAGTTCCAAGAGAATAACCTCTCAAACTAGTTAACTCCTTACATGAAAGAAGCTTAGGAAAGAAATGACAAATATTCAGACTCAAGAGTTTCTGCTGCTTCCCAAGCAGCCTAAGAACTTTTGCAATTACATGTTTGCATGAAAAGTACATGTATAGGATTTGCTATTTACCAACATTCTTTATTCAAAAGAAGAAAACTACAAAGAGCAAACTAAGACTCTGGGTGCCACACCCAAGGTCCTGACCATGTCTCTGGGAACTGACAAGGGCAGAACTAACCAGCAGCTCCATTCCAGTGGGTGGTCAGGAAGAAGCTCAGGCCAAACCAAGATGACCAGTCCAGGCAGCTTCTGTTCAGCATACAACCTGGATCACCTACCAACCCACAGGCTTGCATGGAACATGCAGAATCTATCCAACTGTGTTAGGATAAACACATTAAGTACTCACAAACTTGAAATGTACCCATTTTCATTCCATGGGATTTGTGATAAACCCAAAAGAGCTGCAGTTCTGAAAACTGTGCATCTGAAACCTCTTTGTTTCTTCAAGTAAATTATCTTAGAACTCTGGTCACCCATGACTACAAGACACTGGACATTTTTCACCAGCCTGCCACTGTGTTCTACAGAATTCCAACATGCTAAAGATGGCTAGAAAAACAACATGCATTTTTCCTCTTTCAAATGACTCTAGAGATAACTATAATTCACCTCCAGGGATCTCAGATGGGAATTTAGGACCAAAGAATCAAATGTCTATAGGACTTTCTCTCTTTTAAAGCGAGTTTACACTTTTCATTGCACTTCTATTCCCCCATGCTTCATTTACAAATAAAGAAAATTTAAACATTTTTAAAGATTATTCACATTCAAACCACCTGAAAATAGTGTATTCCTTTTATTCTTTTTGCACGTATTGGTTCTGTTTCTTCCCCTTTTTATATGGGTATGATCAAACTGGAAAAACAAATTTAAATACTACTTTTTTAGCTAGTCATAAGTATTTCTCCATGTTATAAACTATAGAAGTGATCCTGAAAGTACAGTCTTAGTACTTCTCCACGTTATTACAAATTCTTTAAATACTTCATATTTGCTTCAAGACATTCCACTGAGTGAATACTCCAAAGCAATCCCTCACAATGGACATCCAGGGAGTTTCCAATGTGTCACCAATAGAAATAATGCCACCAATAATGTCCTAAACCAGGGGAAGTGAGAACCAGACAGAGGCCTAAGCTTTACCTGCATACAGTCTACATGTGTAGCTAATACTGACTTGTATCCCACATCTCTATAATAAAATAAATAAATAATGCCACAATGTGTAAATGTGTATTTTGCTTGTTTTAGAGACAGGGTTGTGCTCTGTGGCCTAGGCTGGAGTGCAGTGGTGTAATCACAGCTCACTGCAGCCTCCAACTCCTGGGTTCAAATGATTCTCCCACCTCAGCCTCCTGAGTAGCTAGGATCACAGGTGCATGCCACCATGCCTGGCCATAATATGTTTGTTTTTGGAAAAACTTTTCCTGTAGTTTTGATTATTAATTTAGAACATACTTCCAGAAGTGAAATAACCAGATCCAAGCATATGAACAGTTAAGGTTCTTGATACACTGCCAAATGACTTTCCATAGGAGTGCTGGACACGCCCCTCCCAAAGCCATAGCATGTGTCTACTTAGCACATGCTCTCCTGAACTAGGTATTGTCTTTAACTTTGCCAAACTAATACATTAAAAATAACACTGTAGCCGGGCATGGTGGCTCACATCTGTAATCCAGTACTTTGAAAGAAAGAGGTGAGAGCATTGCCTGAGTCCAGGTTTCAAGACCACCTGGGCAACATGGTGAGACCTCGACTCTATACAAAATTTAAAAATTAGCCAGGTGTGGTGGCGCATGCATGTGGTTCCCACTACTTGGAAGGCTGAGGCAGAAGGATCACCTGAGCGCAGCAGGTCGAGGTTGTGGTGGCAGTGAGTATACCACTGCACTCCAGTCTGGACAACAGAGTAAGACTCCAACTCAATCAATCAATCAATCAGTCAAACACAGTAAAACAGTTTTCTATATGTTAAGCTAATTCCATTTCTTCTTACATGAACTGGCTATATACGACTTTTGTTCATTCAACTGGGTATAGTTTTCACATATTAAAATAAATTTGTATAAGTTCTTTATATGCAAAGAAACCAACCCCTACCCCCATGCTGTCTGCCACCTCTATATACTGTCAACATTTAATATTCTCTTGGCTGGGGTCTTTTTAGATTTATACTAATTTAGATATTTTATACAGTCAAATATTGACTTTTTTATGGTTTTGTCTAACACTTTTTTTTATTTTAAAGATGTAGAGTACAATTCAGAGTTAGGTATACAAATGGTCATTATGCAGGTACCCTTGTTGATGAGGTGTGTCCTCCCCCTCCCCCAGCAGATTCCCACTACTGCTAATACCCTCCCCTCCACTACAGTTTCCCACTACTGCCAGTCACACTTTTATTAAGCTTAGAAAGTCTTAACTCTCCATTTGATATTTTAATAAATATTAGCTTATACCTTGCCATAATTTTTTTATATGGGATTCTTTTTTTTTTAAACAACCAGAATTTTAATACCTGTCGCTAATCATGTCAACATATACCATACTAAAATCACTACACAACTTAAGACTTCTAATCCTACCAGATAAAAAACATCTGTTGTTACACTACATTACCCAGGGGAGAGTGCAAACACAGTCCCCCACTACCACAAATTATCAGTCGAGTTTCCCGAATTTGGGGAAATCGCAGGGGTCAGCACACCCGGAGTGCAATGGGTGAGCCTCGCCCTAGGAAAACCACCCTCATGATCATGGTATCTCCCCTGCCAGGTGAGTATATATATGTGATTCTTTTTTTTTGTTTTTTTTTTTGAGTTGGAGTCTTACTCTGTCGCCCAGACTGGAGTGCAGTGGCATGCTCCCAGCCACAGCAGCCTTGACCTGCTGGGCTCCAGTGATCCTTCCGCCTCAGCCTTCCAAGTAGCTGGAACTACAGGAGTGTGCTACCACGCCCTGCTAATTTTTTGATTTATTGTAGAGATGAGGTCTTGCCAAGTTGCCCAGGCGGGTCTCGAACCCACGGGCTCAGGCAATCCACTCACCTCAGCCTCCCAAAGTGCGGGATTACAGGCTGAACCACCGAGCCCGACTGGAAAACTTTTGAGAATTGATCTAAAGTATTCTGAAAGTTTATCTGGAAAAATAAATAGGTAATACTATTTGGGGGAAGAAAAAGTATTGAAAAAGGCTTTTTCAGCCGGGCTCAGTGGCTCAGCCTGTAATCCCATGCTTTTGGGAGGGTGAGGTGAGTGGATTGCCTGAGCCCGTGGGTTCGAGACCCGCCTGGGCAACTTGGTGAGACCTCATCTCTACAATAAATCAAAAATCAGCCAGGTGTAGTAGTGTGCACCTGTAATTCCGGCTACTCGGAAGGCTGAGGCGGAAGGATCACCAGAGCCCAGCAGTCGAGGTTGCGGTGGCCAGGAGCGGCCACTGCACTCCAGTCTGGGTAACAGAGTGAGACTCTAACTCAAAAAAAAGAAAAAAAAAGAAAAAGGCTTTTTCTACTTGATATGAAAGTATGGTAATTAAAATAGTATATAGCATTAGCATAAGAATAATCAGTAGAGCATATTAGATGGTTCAAATACATATATAATTAAAGAGGACTCATGAATCATGGAAAGGAAAATATGTTCAAAAATTATTTTTTAAATATAGTTTATTTAGAAAGTAAATTAGAGTGAGAATTCTGTTAAACATATAAATTAATATAGGAAGAACTAACATCTCATGATAGTCTTTTCATTCTGTCTTAGAACAGTTCATGCTAGAATCTAAAACCCTTTTGGACTTGCATAATGTGGGTACTGGAAGTATCACATCAATTTATTTATTTAGAGTCAAAGTCTCACTCTGTCACCCAGGCTGGAATGCAGTGGCACATTCACTGCCACCCCAGCGTCGACCTGCTGGGCCTCAGGCTATCCTTCCGCTTCAGTCTTTCAAGTAGACAGAACTACAGGTGTGTGCTACCACACCTGGCTAATTTTCTTCTGATATATATTGTAGAAATGAGGTTTCAACAAGCTGCCCAGGCTGGTCTCAAACACCCGGGCTCAGGCAATCCTCTCGCCTCGACCTCCCAAAGTACTGGGATTACATGCTTGAGCCACTGCGCCCAGCTCAATTTATTTATTACTAATGAATTACCAAGCAGTGAACAAGGAGGGGATTCTAGCCCAAGAGGTGCTTCTGGCTAGCTACGTGAATGGGAGCCATTTTTTTTTTTACCATCTCCAGGCTTACCTCTTAATTGAAAGGAATATTATTCAGCTTGTTTAACAAGAACATGGGGGAGAAAAGGCATGAAAACACAATAAGAGGCAGAAAGTGCCGCACAGATGTGAGCATTTTTGCTAATATCGAAGGCAGAGAACATTATCTTTGGTGAGTAGTGGTCCAAACTACTGAGGAGAACACTAATCCAGACATTTCTTACTTGCCTTTTCCCAAGATACAGAACCGCACGGTCATGTTGACAAAGACCCAGGAGAATCCCAAGAACTGCACAAAATTATACATGAACAGGTATCCTTTCTTCAAGCTTGTGAGAGCTGGAAAGCAAAGCAAGGCAGTGAATTGTTAAAGGAGAAGCTGGGGCATATCTGAAAGACTCCCAGCCCTTTTTCCTTCCTGGGTGCCCCCAGCTTCCACACGATATCTGGCCCAAATCATCTCCAGCCTGGGCTCCTATTACCATAGAGAAACATGCAAGGAAAAATCATGAGGACATTGCTCTCCAAGGCATGTTTTTGGTAGTCTTTCCTTTCACAACCCTGAGGGATGAGTATACAGATATAACAAACCCAGAAAAAATGTGACCTATGCTGTCATATTAGGATGGTTATAGTGGCTTTCATCCACTGGCTTCTGATTCCCACTAACCTTGTTCAGTGTTTTACCATAATGCTGGGTCACTTTGGGCCTTTGAAAACAGACTCTTTCTCACTCTGACCTTCCCCTGCCCTCCTTTCACCTGTCCAAAGCAGGACTATAACCTAATTGTGGGTCATAAGACCCTCATTCCAGAGAGGTCCTGCAGGAAAGAAGGCTACACAGAGAGGCCAGAAGAATCTGAGCAAACAGGCCTTGCTGGGTTTAGCTCATACCCTTTTTGTTCAATCACATGTTAGCACTGCTGGCAACTCTTCAACCATGCCTATGCAATGAAGGCCATAAAAGGCCCAAGAGAACAGGGCCTAAGAAGCTTCAGATAGCACCCAGAAGTTCCTGAAGGGTGGTGTGTCCAGGGAGGGATGAAAGCTCCACACCACTTCCTCCCTACCTTACCTTACACATGTCTTGATCAGCATCCTTTGCAATATCCTTTACAATAAATCAGTAAATGTGAGTAAGCATTTCCCTGAGTTGTGCGAGCTGCTCTAGCAAATTAATCAAATTTTTTTTACTTTAAAAGTGTTTTCTATTTTTAATTTTTATTTTTGTTGGAATCTCACTCTGTCACCCAGGTTGGAGTGCAGTGGCACACTCATGGCCACCATAGCCTAGACCTGCTGGGTTCAGGGAATCTCCACCTCAGTCTTCCAAGTAGCTGGAACCACATGCACGCACCACCATGCCTGGCTAATTTTTTTATTTTACTGTAGAGAAAAGCTCTGGCCAAGTTGCCCAGGCTGGTCTCAAACCTCTAGGCTCAGGCAATCCTCTCTCCTCTGCCTCCCCAAGTGCTATGATGACAGGCATAGCCACCGCGGGAATCTCAATTTATGACCAGTCAGTCAGAAGTTCTAGAAGCCCAGATGCAACTATTGTCTGAAGTTGGAGAGATGGGGGAAACTGAGTCCTCAGACTGTGGGATCTGACGCTATCTCCAGGTAGAAATGAATTAGAGGGCACCTGACTCTTGCTATTGACTGTATCTAAGCTCCTACTTAAGCATGAAAGCACAATAAGAGGCTGGAGATGACCATAGAACAGGCTTAGAACTGACTGCTTGCTTGTTGGTGGGGAAAGACTCCTACACATTTGATCACAGAAGTCTCTGTGTTGACAATTATAGAGTGAGAAAACAGGAAAAGGCATGTCAAGTGCTGTGCTTTTTTCTTAATACCTTGCAAAGAATGAGTGACCCTCTTACAAGGCATCACAGAAGGGAAATAAAGCTCTCCTCAGTGCCTGCTCGAGTCATCTTAATATGATCCAAGGTTACTTCTTTTCTGGAATTTCTTTATGGTCACTGAGGTCAAACTAGCTCAAAGAGATTAAAGTGATATTTGGTCATCTATTCATTCAACCAAGAATTAAGGGAACACCTACAGTGTGCAGGGCACTGTGAAGAGCACCACTAGGAGACAAACTGAAAATATGATGCCACCCTCAGAGCTTACAGTCCAAAAACCACAGTACCAGATGGAGAGTGACAAGTAATGTTTTATGAAAATTTCAAGGTTAAAAAAGTGACACAAAACTTGGAAAGTGGGCACCAAGCTAGTATACATAGAAAAGCTGCCATCTGATCTGGGTTTTGGAAGATGGGCAGAGTGAGGACACAACCGAGGGAAGACAATTTCAAACCAAGAGGCAGAAAAGAAGAGACATACATATTGCTTGCAGCATGAGGTTCATGAAGAAGCAGCCAATTCAAAAGTTAAAGAAGGAGTTTAGATAGAGTTGTGGTTGAATCAAAGTAGTCATGTAAAGAAAAGAACCGTTCTCAAAAAATAACTATGGTGCTCAGATTTTGCAGCTATGTATTTAATCCTAGCCTACAGATATTCTGCAGACACTTCGTTTAGGCTCAAATAATCACATTTAGTAGTGCGATCAATCAAAACCAGCCTAAACCAGGTGCAGTAGCTCACACCTGTAATCTCAGCTACTTGGGAGGCTGAAGCAGGAGGATCACTTGAACCCAGAAGTTCAAGACCAGCCTGAGCAACATAGCGAGACTCCATCCACCCCCCCAAAAAAGGGGGGGGCAGCATCCTTATTTTAAGGGTCCAAAACATGTCAGACTTCTAGCAACATTTAACTAAAACTTTTTTCTGGCTAGGCATGGTGGCTCATGTCTATAATTCTAGCACTTTGGGAGGCCCAGGCTGGAGGATCACTTAAGCCCAGGAGGTTAAAGCTGTAATGAGCCATGATTGTGCCAACTTCAGTCTGGGCAACAGAGTAAGACCCTGACTCAAAAAATTAAAAAAAAAAAAACTTTTATAATCAAAAACCACAAAAGTAGTGGGCCTTGAACATTTGTCACAGAGGGATCGGCAGTCACTGGGCACTGCTAGGGGAGGGAGGGAGAAAGGAGGGTGGGGCCACGTGACAACACAAAGGAGAGTGAGGGCCAGTTAGAAGCCCAAACTTCACCTACATGCAGCCTACTTTATGTAGTTAATCCTCACTTGTACCCCACACTTCTATTATAAAATAAATTTTTTAAAAAAATCATAGAACTGTACCCTTTTAAAAAGGTCAGTTTTAGTCAGGAGCAATGGCTCACACCTATAATCCCAGCACTGTGGGAAGCGGAGGCAAGAGGTAAATTTTGCTGTGTCATAATTTTAAAAAAGAATTTAAAAATAGAAAAATCTACCAAAGTTGATTACACTTCCCTACCATAAAGAACTTCCGTCATCAGAACACTGTGTGAATTTAGATAAAAATTAAAGCTTTACCTAATATCCTAAAAATCCATGTATAAGAATTTGTACCTATTTCTGAAGTTTGTCCCTTTAAAATATCAAAAAATTAATTTAAATCTCAAGGTACTTTTTAATGTTGTTATTCTTTGCTTCCACTAATCCTCTCCCTTCCTCAGCTATGCTAAAATAACATTCCTCTAAAATTCAAGTTTATTCAAGTCTTTTTTTAAATCTTTTTTTTTTTTTTTTTTTGAGTAGGAGTCTCCCTCTATTGCCCAGGCTAGAATGCAGTGGCACATTCAGGGTCACCGCACCCTCGACCTGCTGGGCTCAGGTGAAACTTCCACTTCAGCCTTCTAAGTAGCTGGAACTACAGGCATGCACCACAACGCCTGGCTAATTTTTAAATTTATTGTAGAGATGAGGTCTCGCCAAGTTGCCCAGGTTGGTCTTGAATCCCTGGGCTCAGTCAATCCTCTTACCTCAGCCTCCCAAAGTGCTGGGATGACAGGCTTAAGCCACTGCACCTGGCCTAAACCCCTTTTCAAGAGAACCCTTATTCAGAACCCCAACACATAAAACACAAAAGAGAGCGGTTCTGACTGATATAGATCTGCTTGCTTGACCCACTCCTCCAAGCATCTCTGCAAACCCCTGGGGTAACATGGAACACAGTTAGAAAACGATTGCTCTAAAAATGTCTCTTTCCTTATTTATGGCATGCCAAATAAGTACCAATAAAACTTGACAAAGTTCAATTCAGGACACATAAGGAGCCTGCATTTCATTCTGCTTTTCAGAGACAGTTTTACATAGACTTGCATGTCCCCCCAATAGAACATAAGCACTCTCGAGTTCATGTGCCATAATGGATTCATGTGGCTCCACGTCAAGGGCCAAGAACAACACTCTCCATATGGCATGAACTTAATAGGCAGCTGCTGATTTTAGTCCAACTATGTTACCCAGAAGATAATACACTTACAGAGCTACTTATTTAAAAGTGGTTAAACATGGCCAGGCATAGTGATGCAAGCCTATAATTCCAGCACTTTGGGAGGCCGAGGCAAGAGGACTGCCTGAGTCTAGGGGTTCGAGACCAGCCTGGGCAACTTGGTGAGACTTTGTATCTACAATAAATAAAAAAATCAGCCAGGTGTGGTGGCGCACATCTGTAGTTCCAGCTACTTGGAAAGCTGAGGCGGAAGGATCACCTGAACAGCAGGTAGAGGCTGCAGTGGTCGTGAGCATGCTACTGCCCTCCAGCCTAGGCAACAGAGTGAGACTCCAACTAAATAAATAAATAAATAAAAGTGGTTAAACAGATAGAAATTGATTTTTTTTTCTTTGAGTCAGAGTCTCACTGCTTTCGCCCAGGCTGGAGTGCAGTGGCATGCTCACAGCCACCACAGCCTTGACCTGCTGGGCTCAGGTGATCCTTCCACCTCAGCCTTCCAAGTAGCTGGAACTACAGGCGCACACTACCATACCTGGCTAATTTTTTTATTAATTATAGAGATGAGGTCTCACCAAGTTGCCCAGGCTGGTCTCAAACCCTTGGGCTCTGGCAATCCTCTCAACTCCACCTCTCAAAGTGCTGGGATTATAGGCATGAGCCACCACATCCAGTTCAGAAACGAATTTTTAAAAGGTTAATGAGTAGCGGGACTATACAGAAAATGCTCCATGTATAATGTTAACAACCACATTTGTCCACAGTACAGCCCTTGAGATCTCAGTTGGGAGAAAAAAACACCAGGCTGGAGGAGGGTAGCCTTGGACCCATGCAGTAATTTCCACAGGTCTGTGCAGCATTTGGCTACCTTCTGCCACTAGGCTCACATAGGAGACTAAAGTTCTTCCTTCTGCCACTCCAGCCTCAGTGTGCTCAGATGATATGATGCCCAAGACAGAAAGAAACATTAAAGGTAAGGCTTTCAATACGGTGTATGCAGCTCAAGCCTTGGCCTCTAAGACTTCACATCCGCTCACCCACACAGCTCACTAGAGTGGAGTCAGCGCTCCTGCCACAAATTTATCCATCTCCCACCACTAACACGCGTTCACTGCTGACTGCCACTGCTGTAGCAGCAACTTACTTTCAGGGGATCCTTGGCTTTCCAGTCTGAGTTTGTTTAGGCGTTCTTCTTCCTAGAATTGAGACAGAAGTTTTCCAAGAAGACAAGTCAGAATTTCCAAACGCTTGTAAAAGTCCATATGCTAGATGAGTAATCTGACTCCCTCAAAGCCACCTCCTCAAAGTGTGTTCAGTGCACCTTTAGGGAGAATGCCCTAGTTCATGGTGCCAAACGCCTACCTCACTAGATAGCAGTAACATCACAGGATGCCCATCACTGTTCCCAGAGTCAGCCTAATCAGCTGGCTTTCAAACTGCCAAGTGGGCAATCTTGAAATCTTAGCACTAAAAAGGGCATCTAGAAGATTTGTTAGTCAGAGAAGCAAAACATAAGTTTAAGGCAGAATGTAGATTCCTATTTTATCCTTCAAGATTTCTAGGTTTTTTGGTATATTTTTTCCAGAAACTAAGATCATGTCTCCAATATCAGTATGAACTCATTCAGTTTAATATAGATACAAATGAATACATATAGAAATACTGTACATGTATAAGCAAGGGTTGGTATGCATACATATGCGTCCTTACTCTGTCAGTTGAGAGGACCTAAAAGCAATGACACCCCCATGGCAATGCGCATACCTGATGCCTAGATATTGGTTTCCAGTACCATTCAGCAATCAAAAGAACATAACTCCTTGGAGAAATGGCTGGCTATTCTAGGACTGGAGGAGGGAATAAAAATATAAGCCTGGAAAAACTTATAATGCCAGAAAGTAAGAAAGTGCTTTAAAAGCAGTTCCACAATGATGGATCTTTCTCAAAAAGACACAGGAGTCAATGAGAGAGCTTCCAGTGGCTAGAAGTGGAACTGGAGCAAGAAAATATATAACATAGTATTAGATTATAACCCAAAGTATAAAATATCCGTAAGTCCACATTGATATAAAAATAATGAATAAATAAATAACTGGGAGAGAATAGACAAAACCTTCACACAGAAGAATTCCAAATAATTATGCAGCTCTTCCATCCAAAGGATAAGAAGTTTAACTCCCCACTCTGTGAGTGCAGGCACACACAGACTTCCCTCCAGTCTGGTAAGGAGAGGGAGGGGCACAGGGAGAACGACTTCACAGTTCTTCAGGTGAGCACTGCCTCATGCCAGCTGAGCCAGGCTGACATCAATAGTGCCACACCATTTGGCAGAGTGCAGTCTTTTTTATTTTTTATTTTTTGAGTCAGAGTCTCACTCCGTTACCCAGGCTGGAGGGCAGTGGCATGCTCATGGCCACTGCAGCCTCGACCTGCTGGGCTCAGGCGATCCTTCTGCCTTAGTCTTCCAAGTAGCTGGAACTACAGGCATGCGCCATCACACCCGGCTAATTTTTCTTGATTTATTGTAGAGATGAGGTCTTGCCTAGTTGCCCAGTGTGGTCTCGAACCCATAGGCTCGAGCAGTCCTCTCACTTCAGCCTCCCAAAGTGCTGGGATTACAGGCTTGAGCCATTGCACCCAGTCACAGAGTGCACTCTTGATAGGATGTGGCAAGAGGACACTTCACCCTGTAGTTCTCCTCCAGAACCCATCACCTTAGTCTAGTTGTAAGAAAAACATCAGATAAATCTAATCAAGGAACAAAACACATGACCAACTCATCTCTAAAGTCATGTCACCAGTTCTTTAAATATATTTGTAACTTTGTCCCGACTCTGTCAGACCCGGAGAGGTATCTGAAGTGGCCCAAAAACTTGGATTCTTTATGATTTCTGTCTTCAGCGGCTAGACCCTAGGATCCTTACTAACCTTGGCTCTGAGCTCCATTTCTGCATCAGATTCATCCAGCCAACGATCAAAGTCAGGGGCCAAAAACAGAGGTCGCTTTTCCTGCTTGGTGAGTCTCTCCCACCACTGACTCACTTTCTTCTGTACTGTAATATTTACTTGTCTCTGCGTCAGTTTGTAAACCGGCTAGGAGAGAAAGCAAGAATGTGAGAATGCCCTTGTATTCCTGGAACTGACCACGCCAGTGCCCCTCTACAGAAGCTGCACATGTGCTTATCCCCTTCCTTCCTGGCCCTGCAAGTCCTGACGCAAAGGAATATCTGGACCAAGGGCTGCACAGAGAAGAACTGGTAAGAACAGCAGCATCCTTCTCTGATTCCCCAACAAGCAACAAAGGAGGATACCAGCAGAAGAAAGGCAGACAAGTCCTGGTTGGCCCAAAGGGAACTGGCATGAACTCCTGCTAGAGCCACAGCACACAAGGTTCTATGTCCAATCACCCTCTCAAAGGCACCCTTACAAGTTTTCCTCCCACCCTTACAAGTTTTCCTCCCATGAAAATGATTGTCCCTGGCTCGGTAAACCTTTGTTTCAGAAAGGCCTGCATCAAGGCCAGAACTGGAAGGGAGCAGTTACAGCTTTTCCACAGGGGTCAACCTAAAGAGTCTTTCCAACTTAACTCCATTTTATTTTTTTTTTTTAGACAGGGTCTCACCCCATCACCAAGCCTGGAGTGCAGTGGCACAATCATAGCTCACTGCAGCCTCGACCTCCCAATCTCAAGTAATCCTGCCACCTCAGCCTCCTGAGTAGCTGGGACCACGGGTGCACACCACCACGCCTGACTAATTTTTCTTTTTTTTTTAAGAGATGAAGTTCACTATGTCACCCAGGCTGGTCCTGAACTCCTAGACTCAAAGGATCCTCCTGTCTCAGCCTCCTGAGTGGTTGGGATTCCAGGCACATGCCACCACACCCAGCTAATTTTAAAATTATTTTTGTAAAGACGGAGTCTCACGATTTTGCTCAAGTTGGAAAACTCAAACTCTTAGAGACTGCTCCAGCTCACTATTTGTCTACATGGCCTCGCTCTTTGTCTCCAAAGCAAGCCTGTGACAGGTTTTCTACCCCTTATACCAATGCTTACTACTGATGCTTTTTCAAACAACTGAGCGCCTACACAGAGATCAATGAGCTCAGTGTAATTCCAGAAATGAAACATGTCATCTGGTAGATTATCTCCCTTCTTGTTAGAGAAGTTTCTCCAGGCTCTGAGGGAAGGGAAACTTCAATTCTACTTCAGCATTCCTTCCCAAGACCAGGTGCCTTAGCCTTTTCTGATTTCTACTTTTCTTGATGTCCCTGAAGCAAAGTTCCATGAAAGTGACCTTCTGTGGGGACTTCGACCACTCGGGGTAGCTCTGGTCACAACAGGTGCCATACTCCTCTGTCATCACTAAAATAGAGAACCAGCAGGGCTGGAAGAAACCTGAGAGATCACTTAGTACAGTCTTCCATTTAACACACGAGAAAACTGGAGCTCAAAAAAGTGAAGAGACTTGTTCAAGAACACAATACTAATAAATTGCAAAGCCCAGGTTCAACTCAAGTTCTCTGACTCCCCATTCTTCAGCAGTTCTGTTCCAAATGAGAGAACTATAAAGAGGGACCCAAAAAACCCAGAATTTATTTATTAAAAATTGTGTGTATATTCTTACATGTTTAAAATTCAGTCACCTTCAAAGTATTTTCTGTTTGATGCAATACACCCATCAGAAGGCTTTTTCCACTACTCAAAACAGTTTTTTATCTCATCCATTTCTTCTGCTGTTTTTTGTTTCAACTCTTCCATATCAGCAAAACATTTCCCTTTTTTTCATCCAGGAAAACATAAAAATGTCACTCGGGACAAGATTAGGTGAATAGGGAGGGTAGGGCACAGGGTCATGCTATTTTTGGTCAAACAAAAAAATAAAAAAACAACTGCTGAGCACTCAGCACAGTGTGGGCAGGTGCACTTGTAAATCACCCATCATGAAATGGGCAAATGTGTTGACAGAATCTCCCCCCCAGAAAAAAAATTTCACCAAAGCTGAACATAGCCTCTCACAACAACACTAGCTGGTACACTGATGCCAGTGGGTTCCTGGAATACTTACCTAATGGGGGAAGTTTGTACTACAAGGGGCCTGCCCTCCAAAAAATAATCCTGGTTTTTCTCCTTTCACATATTATTCCCCTTTGGCTTTAATCTTCTCTCTCACAAACCCTGCTCCCATTTCACTAAACTACTAGTATTCATTTCCTAAAATAGGAAGAGAAATGAGAAAGAAAAGAACATACCTCTGACTTCACAAGGTCTAAGAACTCCAGGTGAAATTCATAGACATTGTCTCCTTTGGCACCATGTCCCTGAGCTATAAGGAAAGAAATGTGGGTCACTGTGAACTTGAGCAGAGCAAGGCCATCCAATAGTTTGGTGCAGTTCTTTCATAAGTATGCAAATATTTCACTGGATCTTAGCCAAAAGACCCAGAAGGCATGTAGTATGCAAATATAGTGGGTCCAGTTGACATCCCTGGGGCTTGTGAGCAGAGCTACTCAACAACTAGATAAGCCATACCCTAGACAAAAGTTTATCTCCGTGTGTCCTCTAATGATCTTCCAAGATGGCCTTGATGACAGCCAGTACAAATAACAGCAGGAAAAAAGATAAAAAGCAAACCCAAAAGGGACACACAGATATACATTTAACTTAGATATTTACTTTTGCTCTAAATCTAGAGCAGAGAAAAACGAGAGGGTGCATTGATTTGACTGGTTAATGAAGGTTGCAGGTACATGGAAATTCTGGAGTGTCTCAATGACAGCTCTGAACCTAGAACCTCCCAACCAGAGACAGAGGAGGAAGGGAGAAGGTGACTCCTCTAGCACATCCCAAATGGAGTAAGGGAAAAGAAATAACATCTCTTGTAGCTTATGAGAGGTGGAGCTGTGAAGAAGTCCCTGGGTTGGCCAACGCCCACCCCTGTGCTATGACATGGTTCCTTTCCTCAGATCACACAGGTGCCCTGCCTAGGTACCAGAGATTGCTGGACCCAGCAGTTGCTGCTGGATATCCCTTCCCCTCTACTCCTGATTCACTTGTCATTTGGTTCCATCCTGGGATTCTCTTCCCTCACCTGGCCACATGTAATCTAACCTGCCTCATGCTTGCTACAGGTGGCTATCATTTCCCAAGACCAGAAGTTCCTTAAGACAGGGCAGTCTATGCACTCTAAGTGGCAAGATACACTTTGATCACTTTAACTTCCTTTTAAATGTATATAACTCCCCAAAACTCTGAGCTGCTACCACCACTACTCTAATCTTGAAAAGCCAGGCTGTACTTTCATGTAAGTATAGAGTAGACAGAAATTCACGTAAAAAAGAAACTCTTCAAGCTCCAGTAACTGCAGGAACTGGAACAGAGAGAAAGCAGGGAGAATTCCACACCACTGGGTGACAGTGAACACAGACCTACCTTCTCAGGCAGAGCAGTGAACCTGCTGATAAACAGGGAGAAAGGCCATGGAGACAGATTCACAGAGTCAGACTGTCAGGGTCAGAAAGGCCCTAGACACCGTCTAGCATACAGTGTTTCTCAGACTGGTCTGCAAATGTAATATCAGGAGCCACAAAGTCTCATCAAGAAAAACTCTACTTTTTGTTCTCATTATAATCCGTTTTTTAAAAGCAACATACTCTGGATCATCTAGATGGCTACTCTATAATCAAGTATCACCACACAAGTTCAGTGGCTACATTTGTGTATGTGTCTATAGCTGTAATGTAGTCAAATTATCGCTTAAAGTGAGCATATTTAATTCTTCACATGTTTCTCAACCTGGGTTCCACGAGCCCTTGAGGATCCTGTGGACACATTCTCAAGTGTCCACAGGTCCTCCAGTTTGAGAAACACAATGATAACCCAACATCTTCATTGTATAGGTCCAGAGAAGTCACTAACTTGTCCAAGGTAGCAGCAGAATTAGGGCTAGAAGACAGATCTCCTAAGTTCTAGTCTGGGATTTTTTTTTTCCCCATTGTATCTACTGCTTTTCCATGGGGGAAAGCAGGGTTTTAAACAAATTATTTGACTTTTCTAATTATATACAAGGGGAGAACCACCCCCAATCTGAGATTTATAAAAAAATTGTGTATTCACTCTGACATGTTTAAACTCCAGTCACCTTCAAAGCACTTTCCGTGTGATGCAGTACACCTATCAAGATGTTTTCCCATTGTTCAAAACAGTTTTTGAACTTGTCAATTTTGATGCCTTTTAGTGCCTCTACCTTTCATTTCACCTCTTCCACATCAACAAAATATTTCCCTTTGAGAACTTTTTTCGTGGGGAAACAAAAAAAAAAGTCACTCCAGGCAAGGTCAGGTGAATAGGGAGGGTGGAGCACAGAGGTCATGCCGTTTTTGGTCAAAAACTGCTAAAGACTCAGTGCAATGTGGGCAGGTGTGCTTGTAAATCACCCATCATGAAATGGGCAAACATGCTGAAAGACTCGCCAAAAAAAAAATTTAGTGAAGCCAAAAGCAGCCTCTCACAACAACAGCTAACTGGTACACTGATACCAATGAGTTCCCAAAACACCTACCTAATGGGGGAGACCTGTATGACAAGGGGCCCTCCCTCCAAAAGATAATTCCTAAAATTTTGGAATCCCTCCTTGCATTTCAAAACAATCTAATTTACCCCAACAGTATCAGATGAGAGAACATTAATTTTAAGATGAATAAAACAAACAGATAAAAATAAAGGGAAACTACTCCCATGCTTTCTTAACCATGTATAGAGCTGGGAGCACTGTGGCATACTGACCTTTGAAATGTAGCACATTCTCTGTGATGCTGATGGCAGGATTCTGTGAAGAGACCAAGGACGCAAGAAGGCGATTTAATGAAGAGAAAAATAAAATTAAACCAGGGGCCTCCTCCCTTCATCCTTCCCCCCTGGGGACTCAATCTCCTACTCTGCCTCCCCCAGAAAGTATATTTAGTCATTTATTCATATCTCTGTGTAGGGCTTCTCTATGTCTGTCCTATCCTAAACTGCTCTAATTGTGCAGAAGAATCAGGAATTGAATTAGTCCATCACAAGGAACTATGTGAGGCCTGATGGGAGTATACAGATCTCTGAGACTAAGTCCTTGAGCTGCAGAACAGAACCCAGTGGGACAGAGGAGTCACTTCCTGTGAGATGATAGATTTCACATAGTTATCAAGATCTAAAGGATAATAAGAAGACAGCAAGTATTAAAGCAGTTACGAAAGAGAGCACTATGGGAACAGAATGGCTGGGAAAAGCTTCACCAAAAGTGAGACATGTCCTGCAACCTGGGCGGTAAGTTAATTTCAGCAGGCAGAGGGAAGGGCAGAGATTCAGATGTGGCAGAATGAAAAAGAACATGTTGGTTGGGCGCGGTGGCTCAAGCCTGTAATCCCAGCACTTTGGAAGGCCGAAGTGAGAGGACTGCCTGAGTTCAGGGGTTCAAGACCAACCTGGAGCCAGGCTTGGTGGGTCAGCCTGTAATCCCACGCTTTGGGAGGCTGAGGTGAGTGGACTGCCTGAGCCCACGGGTTCGAGATTCGCCTGGGCAACTTGGTGAGACCTCATCTCTGCAATAAATCAAAAAATCAGCTGGGCGTGGTAGCGCATGCCTGTAATTCCGGCTACTCGGAAGGCTGAGGCGGAAGGATCGCTGGATCCCAGCAGGTCGAGGCTG
>NW_007017170.1:123896-145084 GCF_000164805.1 Carlito syrichta
CCGGCTACTCGGAAGGCTGAGGCGGAAGGATCGCTGGATCCCAGCAGGTCGAGGCTGCAGTGGCTGGGAGCGGCCACTGCATGGGCGACAGAGTGAGAATCCAACTCAAAAAAAAAAAAGACCAATGTGGGCAACTTGGTGAGACCTTGTCTCTACAATAAATAAAAAAATAAGCCAGGTATGGTAGTGCACGCCTGTAGTTCCAGCTACATGGACGGCTGAGGTGGAAGAATCACCTGAGCCCAGCAGGAGAGGCTGTGGTGGCCGTGAGCGTGCCACTGTACTCCAGTCTGGCAACAGAGTGAGAATCTGACTCAAAAAAAAAAAAAGAAAGAAAAGAAAATGAACATGTTGTGCCTTTTGTTCTCATTCAGCCTCAGGCTCCAGACTCTCGTAATCCCCAACCAAACCAAGAGTAGAAAAGTTCAAAATTCTCCAGGTTGCTCATTTATTCCCAGAAGTTGCTCTATACCACCAGTGGCATAATTTAAAGTGAAACTGTTTCACACTTTTCAGTGGGTAAGAAACAACCTGCCTCCTACCTCCAGTTCAAGATTAACAAGCAAGAGCCAGCACGTTCCCAGTGTCATTAATTTGTTTATTTATCTCCTATAGGCTCAGCTCTCTGCACTCCATCAGTCATCAAAGAAAACCAACAAGATCAAGAGAATGTTGGAGGAGAAAAGCCAAGGGGTAGTGGGAGACTAAACCCATAGCCATGAACATCAGGAAAACAGGAAGAATGAAGGCTCAGTGGGGAAGCACAGAGGCAAACTTCAGTCAAGACCCTCCCCAGTGGGAATATCGACTTCAAGCTAAGAAGCTCACAAAAGGGCTAGATATTTAGATGATCTTCCCTGTGTCAGGTGGGTGTTAGGAAACCTCATCAAAAAGGGCTACATTTCTAGAGGGATGGCTCCTCAGTAAGGGAAACAGGGTTTTATGTTTGTTTGTTTTTTGAATCGGGGTTGCACTCATCATCCAGACTGAAATGCAGTGGCATGACCATGGTTCACTGCAGCCTCAACCTCCTGAGCTCAAGACGAGATCTCACTATGTTACCCAGGCTGGAGGGAAACAGGGTTTTGATGTAAATATGATCGTGAAGGGCTAGCATTCTATGATGTCTTCAAGGTAAATTTCCTAGGTCACTTGTATTCCCCATATGCTGAATTGCCTAGAAGAAAGACAAGAAGTTTGGGTGGCCTTGTCTGCTCTCCTCAGGCAGAGAGATGTGTCCAGCCAAGCTTTATGTGCCTAGCCAGAACACAAGCCCAGGAGTTTCTAGACATATCTGCGAGCCAGAGGTTTCAGATGCTCACTCAGCAATCATGGAGCCACTCCTGCCCGGCAGAGCACTGGGAGTGTCAGGTTCAGCTTCTCCAAAAGTACAGTGGGGGAGAGGGATTGTTTTCAGTAAAAAAAAAGAAATTACACCAGAAACAAGTTCAAGTTCAGAACTCGAGAGGAGAGGACCCTGAAGCAATTTTTAAAATATTAGTATCTATATCAGGGTGCCAAAAAAAATGTATACACAGTTTAAGAAAGGTTATCTATATATTACGTAATAGTTCTCCATAATCAGAAATGTCTAGATGCAGATGGTAACCACTTTGAGCACCACCTCTTTTTTATTTTTTTTATTTTTTGAGTCAGAGTCTCACTCTGTCACTAATGGCATACTCATGGCCACTGCAGCCTCGACTTGCCGGGCTTAGGCGATCCTTCCGCCTCAGCCTTCCAAGTAGCTGAAACTACAGGCATGTACCACCACACCCGGCTAATTTTTCTTGATTTATTGTATAGACGAGGTCTCGCCAAGTTGCCCACGCTGATCTAGAACCCATGGGCTCAGGCAATTCTCTCACCTCGGCCTCCCAAAGTGCTGGGATTATAGGGAGAGCCACTGTGCCTGAGCACCCCTTACAATTGGAGAAGTAAAACATAACTTGTATTCATCTTTTAATTTTAATACAGTTTTTTCCCTTTCTTAAAATATGTATACATTTTTTTAGCACCCTCTGTATTTATGAGTAAGACTTGTCTATTTATATTTGCCTCATAAATTGAACTGGAAAATGTTCCCTCCCCCTCTTCTCTAGAAATGTATGTCTGGTATGGAAGCCAGCCTTCAAGGTGGTACCAGTGATCCTCTCCCCATCCACGGTGATGTCAAGACTGATCTGTGTAACCAACAGAATACAAGAGAAGCAACCGTGTGACTTCTGAGGTTAAGTCATAAAGGCAATGCAGCTTCTGTCAGGCCTCCCACAGCATGAGAACAGATAACTCAGTGTAGAGACCAATGTGAAGACCCACTAGTGGACACCAATGTGCCAACAAGGTAAGATATCCCTGAAATGACTACTCCGGGCCATTCTATGACCTCAACCACAGCTGACATCTGACTACAATCTTGTGAGAGATCCCGTGCCAAAACGACCAAACAGAACTCTTCCTGAAGTCCTGAGTCACAAAAATTATGAGATAATAAATGATTTTTGTTGTTTTAAACCACTACATAATGAATGATTTGTTATGTAGCAACAGATAACAGGCCAGGCATGGTAGCTCACGCCTGTAATCCCAACATTTTGGGAGGCTGAGGCAGGAGGATTGCCTGAGCTCAGGGATTTGAGACAAGCCTGGACAACTTGGCAAGACCATGTACCTACAATAAATCAAAAACTTAGCCAGGCTTGGTGGTGTGCATGTAGTTTCCAATACTTGGAAGGCTGAAGGGGAAAGATCATCTGAGCCCAGCAGGTTGAGGCTATAGCACTCGAGAATGTGCCACTGTACCCCAGTCTGGGTGATAAAGTAAGATTCTGACTCAAAATACATATATACTCATTATTATGCAACAGATTTTCTAATTTCTACTACCATTTGTTCTTTGAAACATGGATTGAGAAGGGTTTCTTAATTTCCAAACACATGGGATTTTCCAGTTATCTTTATGTTATTTATTCTAACCTCAACTGCATTATGATCAAAGAACATTCTCTGTGTTATTTCAATCCTTTCAAATATGGAGACTTGCTTTAGGAAGTAGTATATAGTCAACTTTAATAAATATTCTGGGCCGGGCTTGGTGGCTCAGCCCATAATCCCACGCTTTGGGAGGCTGAGGTGAGTGAACTGCCTGAGCCTGCGAGTTCGAGACCCGCCTGGGCAACTTGGCAAGACCTCATCTCTACAATAAATCAAAAATTAGCCGGGCATGGTAGCACGTGCCTGTAGTTCCAGCTATTTGGAAGGCTGAGGCAGAAGGATTGCCAGAGCCCAGCAGGTTGAGGCTGTGGTGGCCGGGAGCGGCCACTGCACTCCAGTCTGGGTGACAGAGTAAGACTCCAATTCAAAAAATAAATAAATAAATAAATATTCTGAGTAAGTTTTATTTATTTATTTAATCGAATTAGAGTCTCACTCTGTCACCCAGGCTGGAGTGCAGTGGCACGCTCAACGGCCACCGCAACCTCGACCTGCTGGGCTCAGGCAATCCCGCTTCAGTCTTCCAAGTAGCTGGAACTACAGGCGTGCACTACCACGCCCAGTTAATTTTTTAATTTATTGTAAAGCCAAGGTCTCGCCATGTTGCTCAGGCTGGTCTTGAACCTGTGGGCTCAGGCAATTCTCTAGCCTCTGCCTTCCAAAGTGCTGGGATTACGGGAATGAGCTACCTCACACAGTACGAAGTTTTAAAAGATGTATTCTGGAGTTGTTGGGTGCAGTGTTCTATGTGTGTCCATTAGGTTTACGTCAATTATTTGTTCACACAGTCTATATCCTCACTAAATTTTGTCTTATTGTATCAATCACTGAGAAATCACACTATTATAAATCTATTTCTCCTTGTACTTCTGTTAATTTACATATCATTGAAGCCTTGATACTAGATGCATTTAACTTAATATTGGTATAACCTCCTGGTAAATTGAAACCTTTATCGGTATGAATTGACTTTTTTATGTCTAAAAATACATTCTGGCTAAAAGTCTATTTTGTCTGAAATCAGCATACTACAGAAGTTATGCATTTGCTTCTGCCAGGGATCTGGGGCCCTACCAGTTGAGACCACTTTAAACTAAGTTCATGGTTTGAGGGCTTTTGGATCTCCTAAATTGTGTGAGTTTGGGCTACATAACCTTATGAGAACCAGCTTACAGTTTTAACTTCTCAAGGCCCTTTTCTACTTTGCTCAGTGCCAAGGCAACTGGGGACAGGGAGATGGAACGGGTTTTTTTCTAGTTCATCCTAAGTGGACAGTCCTCTCTGAAGTATAGTTATGTCACACCTTTGATAGGTTTGGGCATTAATTTTGCATATACCCCCAGCACCCAAAGTTCATATTCTCTTAGTTGAGCAAAAGCCCTCAAGGCAAAAGCAGTTTCAGTGTTCATCTTATCTCTTTGAGTTCCCAATTTCACTTCTACTTTGTTGACTTTTTGGTGTTTAAGACATTTTTATTCAGGTCTGGCACGGTGGCTCACATCTATAATCCCAGCGCTTTGGGAGGCCAAGGGGAGAGGACTGCCTGTGCCCATGGGTTCGAGACCAGACTGGGCAACTTGGCGAGACCTCATCTCTACAATAAATCAAAAAATTAGCCAGGTGTGGTGGCATATGCCTGTAGTTTTAGCTACTTGGAAGGTTGAGGCTGAAGAATCACCTGAACTCAGCAGGTCGAGCCTGCGGTGGCCGTGAGCTTGTTACTGCACTCCAGTCTGGGCGACAGAGTAAGACTCCAACTCAAAAAAAAAAAGACATTTTTATTCAGCATTTTAAGATATTTCAACAGAAAGGCTAATCTATACAACCTAGCCCATCTATTACTAGAAAAGGAACTGTGCCTTTGCTTATGAAAAGAGGAGATGAATAGTCCAGTGTGATGGTGTACCTGCAGTCTATAGTTCCAGGTACTTGGGAGGCTGAGGCAGGAGGAACACTTGAGGCCAGGAGTTAGAGTACAGCCTGGGGCAATATAGTGAGTAGAGTGCCCATCTCCAATTATCTCTTCAAAAAAAAAACCAGCTAGACCTGGTTCATATCCCAGTTATGTCATTTTTTATTCTATTATTCACTTTCAAATCCACGGCAACTATCATTTAAAAAATAACAATAAAACAACTTACTTTATAAGACTGTTGTGAGAATTAAATTATAATAGCATACAAAGTTTGACAACTGGTAAGCACTCAAATTCTGGTTGCTTTTCTTCCTCTAAGAGTACTGTTGAACAATATGTATGTATCTTTCTTTCTTTTTTTTTTTTTTTTGAGTTGGAGTCTCACTCTGTCGCCCAGGCTGGAGTGTAGTGGCACACTCACAGTCATCCCAGCGTCGACCTGCTGGGCTCAGGCAATCCCTCCACCTTAGCCTTCCAAGTAGCTGGAACTTAGGCACATGCTACCACGTCCAGCTACCCTATTTATCATTCAAAGTCCAAGTGAAATGTTAATTCCCCTTCTAGCCGCTTCACCTCTAACATCAGAATCAAGAGCTTCCTTCCTACTTTGTTCCACCTTTATTATATTTATCACACTGTTCCATAATTACTGCTGACTTCTTTAATTGGACCCTAGACCTGAGTTCCTTGACGGCAGGGATTGTGTTTTATTCATCTCTATATCCCTAATGCCCCAGTAACTGTTTAAGGAACTGAAATTTAATCAATTCACCCTATTCTCATAATTTCTAGGAGAACTACAAAGAATTCACAATAAACTATCTGCTACCGAACCCTTTAGACAAGGGTCTCCTTTCTCACTTAAGTCAATAGTATTCATCTTCACATGTGTGTGACTGGCTTGAGTGTGGAAGAGGTAATATAACAGACATGAGCCTGCAGTCTTTAAAAGGCCTGTCTCCAAGATCAGCCTTTGGCTGGCATCTGGGAACTTGGTTTCCGCCATCCCCTAAAACGGATGATTCAATGTGTCTAAACTGTACTTACAAACAATGTGACTTATGGAGAACATCAGCTTTCCTTCCTAGAAAGGAATCTGGAATTTTGGTATATGTAAGTAAAGGTTACCTAACTACCTGGCCTCCGTAAAAACCATGGGTACTCAATCACCAGCGAGTTTCCCTAGATAGAAACATCACACATATTACTGCATTTTTCATTGCTAGAGAAAGAAACATGCC
The DNA here is from genome assembly GCF_000164805.1 of Carlito syrichta. Lineage (NCBI taxonomy): Eukaryota > Metazoa > Chordata > Mammalia > Primates > Tarsiidae > Carlito > Carlito syrichta. The sequence continues at coordinate 130,047 of NW_007017170.1, forward strand.
AAGTATTCCCTCCCAGGAGAGAAAAAGGATAAGGAGGCCTGTGCATGGACTTATCCAGACACCACCTGTGCTTTTTTCTCTTTGCTGATCCTGTCCTGTATATGTTAGCTGTAACAAAACTTAGTTATCAGTTCAACTATATTGTAAGTCCCATGAATCCTTCCAGCAAATCACATTGGAAGGTACTGGGGACCCCCAAAACTATGTGTATTTTTATTTCATTTTTTAAATCTTTATTTATTCATTTATTTGAGTCGGAGTCTCACTCTGTCACCAGTCTGGAGGGCAGTAGCACACTCATGGCCATCGCAGCCTCAACCTGCTGGGCTCAGGCAATCCTTCCACCTCAGCTTTCCAAGTAGCTGGAACAACAGGTATGTGCCATCACACATACCCGGCTAATTTTTTTATTTATTGTAGAGACACGGTCTCACCAAGTTACCCAGGCTGGTCTCGAACCCTTGGGCTCAAACAATCCTCTCACCTCAGCCTCCCAAACTGCTGGGATTACAAGCATGAGTCACCACGCCAGGAACATTTTTACTTTAAAAAAACAATCTAGGATCCAATCAAGGCTTATATATTTCACTTGATTACCAAACCTATAAATAAACCTACAATTTTATTTATTTTTCAATACATGCCAGCTATCTTGTAAAATGTATCATATTCTGGATTTGTCTGGACATTCCTTCATGCTAATCATTTATTGACAAAAATATTTCACAGGTGATGAGGGTACTTATAGCATCATAAGAGGAAGCCCATATGATTAGAAGGTGATGCTAACTTTGATCAGTTAGTTGAGAAGGTGACAGAACTCTCTACTATAGAGGCACACTTTTCCCTCTGTAATTAGTAAGAAATCTAATAATATAATCTGCTGTTTCTTAACAGTACCCATTCACCAATGGCACTGTCATCCATTGTTAATCCTCACCTGATTCAATTTTACATTGGAGTCTACAAATTTATATTATAATTATCTTTTTTTCTTTTTTTTTTTCCGAGTTGGAGTCTCACTCTGTCACCCAGACTGGAGTGCAGTGGCATGCTCCCTGCCACCGCAGCCTCGACCTGCTGGGCTCCAGAGATCCTTCCGCCTCAGCCTTCCAAGTAGCTGGAACTACAGGCGTGTGCTACCACGCCCAACTAATTTTTGATTTATTGTACAGATGAGGTCTCGCCAAGTTGCCCAGGCGGATCTCGAACCCGCAGGTTCAGGCAATCCACTCACCTCAGTCAGCCTCCCAAAGTGCAGGATTACAGGCTGAGCCACCGAGCCCGACTTATATTATAATTTTCTAATTCAATCATTCCTTTTTCATGTTTTAGCTAGCATTCTTCTGCATAAAAAAATACTTTTCTATTTTTTCTTTTCTCCTTCTTTTTCTTCTTTTTATTGAAATTTTTATTGAGATAATTATGATTCACATGCAGTTCTAAGAAATGATACTGAAAGTCCCTTGCATGCTTTGCCCAGTTTCATCCAATGAAAACTTTTTACAAAACTATAGTATAATGTCAAATCAGGATACTGACATGATACAATCCATCTATCTCATTCAGATTTCCCAGGTTTTACTTGTGTTCCTTTGTGTGTATGTTCATGTGTATTGTGTATGTCTGTTTGTGACGTTCTACACAACTTTATAACAGGTATAGGTTCATCTATCCACCATCACAGTCAAGTTATTGTACAGTACCAGACCCTTCATGCAGTCCTTTTCTAGCCAGTTCCTGCCTCACTCTCCCAACCTGCACCCTGGTCTTCTGTATTTCTTTTTTATTTTCATTTATTTGGTTTTTTTTGAGTTGGGGTCTCACTCTGTTACCCAGGCTGGAGTGTAATGGCACGATTACAGCTTTCCACAACCTTGACCTCCTGGACTCAGACAATCCTGCTTCAGCTTCCCGAATAGTTGGGACCATAAGCATGTGCCACCACATCTGGATAATTTTTTTTTTGGTAGTGTTGCCCACGCTGGTCTCAAACTCCTGAGCACAAACAACCCTCCCTACCTCGGCCTCCCAAAGTGCAGGAATTATAGGCCATGAGCCACTGCACTTGGCCTTAGATTTTATCTTTGAATGTTAAAACATGCACATTGTTCAAAAGTTAAACATTATAAAAAGATTTCCTCTAACACTTACTCTCAAACCCATCCTCCTTATATCACATTCCCACTCCCCACCTATAGGTAATCATTTCACTTATTTCTGGTTTATCTTTTCTCTACGTGTGTGTTGCAAAAATAAGCAAATATATTCATATATTCTTATTTTTCTTTTTCTAAATCAATCCTTACCAATTCACAAAGATCTTACTCATTGTTTTTATAGCTGCATTGTACACAATTGAGTGTATGCAGCAGTTTGTATCCTGCTCTAAGTCTCCTTTTTGGGACATAAACAATTTCAAAGAATACCAATCAACCTCAGGCTACTCTGAGATCATGGTAAAATGAAACAAAACAAGAACATTGCTTACATTTGTCTAATGACAGGCCACTTATGCCACCCACAAAATACCCAATCGCAGATTTGTCCCCATTAGCTGATAACATCTAATCTAAAGTAAACCTCTACTTCCTCAGACCCTCCAGCAATCACCCAACCAAAACCCAAGTCCTATGACAAGTCCTTTCTAAGACATTCTAACTAACACACTACATGTTTCCCCATGGTGTGTATTCTACCTCACTGAAACAAGCAATAAGCCTAGCTTGTGTAACTACAAGGCGTGTTTCTCCTGGTCTTTGGTTGCACGGCATTGACAGTTTAAATAAGTCTAAAAGACATCTTCCTTTTTCTTTTTCTTTTTTTTTTTTTTTTTTTGCCTTGGAGTCCCACTCTGTTGCCCAGGCTGGAGTGCAGTGGCATGCTCACGACCACCACAGCCTCAACCTGGTGGGCTCAGGCTATCCTTCCACCTCAGCCTTCCAAGTAGCTGAAACTACAGGCGTGTGCCACCACGCCCAGTTTATTTTTTGACTTATTGTTGAGACGAGGTCTCACCAAGTTGCCCAGGTGGTCTTAAACCCCTGAGCTCAGGCAATCCTCTCGCCTCAGTCTCCCAAAGTGCTGGGATTACAGGCTTGAGTCACTGTGCCCAGCCTAATAAATAAAAAAATATTCAGAGTAATAAGACAGCATGTATCATAGTTTAGCCAGCAGAATTTTTCTCCCTTATAGTACATAAAATAATGATGCATTTTGCAATCAATTAAGTCTAAATATCATAAAATCCTATTTTCACCCAGACTACCGCCCTAAACTCTGCATTTGTATGGTTACATAACTATTTCACATTTCTACACGGAAACTGTTTAAAACAAGAGTCTCAAACTAGTATGGCCAAAGGGGACTCTTGATTTTGGTCCCTGAACCTCTTCTCCAGTATTAACCATTTCAGTAAACCTGTACCATCATCTACTCTGTGCTTAAGCCAAAATTTTAGGACTAGTTGTTGATTCTTTTATCTCCCTCCCCAACACGAAATTCATCAATGCCTGAGGCCCCCTCCAAACATGCCACAAATCTGTTCCTGGCTCTCCATTCCCACTGCCATCCCTAGACTGGGGATCCTACCTCTCACCCACACTACTGTAACACCCTCTCTAAATGCTCTTCCAGATTTCACTTTTGCCCCTCCAGAATCCAGAGCAGCCAGAATAATCTTTTTAAGACTCAAATGCTATGAAGTCACGTCTCTGCTTAAAACTCTTTAATGGTTTCCCATGGCTCTTATAATAAAACCCAAGCTCCCTACCATGGCAACAAAGCCCTACATGACCCACATCTTGCAACCCCTTCTACCTCATCTTCTTCTAACTTTTTCCTCATTCCCTACACTCCAAACATACTAATACTTTTTCTGCTCCTGCTCTTCCCTCAGCTTTCTGCATAGTTCATTTTATCCTTCAAGTTTCACTTAGCTTGAATATCACCTCCTCAATGAAGTCTTCCCTGACCACTATATGTAAAACAGCCTCTATCAGTTACTCTCTATTTCACCACTTCCTTGTTTCCCTCTTAACATTGACCCAGGTAATTATTTATTAACTTACCTATTGACTGTCTCCCTCCACCTAAAGGTAGTGTCTTTATGTGTGCTGCTCACCACTGAATATCTAGTACTTTGCAATGTGCCTGTGAGTGCTCAATAGTTACCTAATTATTTAATCTACTGCTTTATGTGTGTTTTTGTATTGTAGTAATACACAGCTTAGATTAGACTTGTTGAGTTTTTTTATGAAATATTTAAAGCAATCAACCAAACACAGAAAAACATAGCAAATACCACTCCACTGATCACTGTTAGTATTTTGCTTTATTTGCCTCTGCTTTTTAAAAAAGTAATAAAACAGGTAAGGATACAGTTACAAAATTACTCAATCCTACTGTTCTCTCTCCCCTAAAAACCACCCCACCCTCATAGGTAACCACTATGCTAGAATTGGAGTTTGTCATTTCCACTGTATTTCTTTTTCACTTACAACAGGTTGGGTATTCATAACAATATACAGTCATACTTTACATGCTACATAAATAGTTTATACTGCTTATAGCATTCCTCAACTTACCTTTTTAAAAAAATTTTTTGGGGGTATGATAACTTTTTTTTAATTTTAAAGATATGGGGTACAATTCAGGGTTAGATATACAAATGTTCATTATGCAGGTACCCTTGTTGATGAGGTGTGTCCCTCCCTCCCCTGGCAGTTTCCTTTCCCTCACTGCCAATCCTACCCCCCTCAACTTACTTTTTACTTGATATAGTTCTAAGCTTTAATTCTATAGCCAGAGATGGTTTCTGTTTCCTTCATTTTAACTGTTGTACAGTGTGTCATTGTATAAATACACCACAGTTTACCCATTCTCCTGCTGATAAAAATTGAGGCTGTTTTCAATTACTCGCCACAATGAACATTCTAGTTCCTTGTGCATATATGTAAGAGCTTCTCTAAGGAGCAAAATTTCCAAGTTATAAGAAAATACACATCTCCAGCTTGACTAGGGTCAAACTGTCCTCCAAATCAGCTATACCAATTAATACTCCCACCAAGTATATAAAAAATGACCGACCTCTGAACATCCTCACAAACAGTTGGTCATATCCAACTTTTTCATTTTTCCCAATTAAATGTGAGAAATGTGCCCACTGGGCCGGGCACAATAGCTCACACCTATAATCCAGAACTTTGAAAGGTTGAAGCAGGAGAATTGCTTGAGTCCAGGAGTTCAAGACCAGCCTAGGCAACATAGAAAGACCGCATCTCCACAAAAAATAAAAAAAATTAGCCAGGCACGGTGACACATGCCTGGAGTCCCAGCTCTCAAGAGGCTGAGGCAGGCCAAGTATGGTGGCTCATGCCTATAATTCCAGTATTTTGGGAGGCTGAAGTGAGAGAACTGCCTGAGCCCATGGGTTCAAGACCAGCCTGGGCAACTTGGCGAGATTTCACCTCTAAAATAAATCCCCAAAAAATTAGCCAGGCATGGTGGCGCGTGCCTGTAGTTCCAGCTTTGTGAAAGGTTGAAGTGGAAGGATCACCTGAGCCCAGCAGGTGGAGGCTGTGGTGGCCGTGAGTGTGCTACTGCACTCCAGCCTGGGCAACAGAGTGAGACTCCATCTGGAAAAAAAGAAAAAGAAAAAGGCTGATACTGAAGAATCGCCTGAGCCCAGGAGGTTAAAGCTGCACTGAGCTTTGATTGTGCCACTGCACTCCAACCTGGACAACAAAATGAGATCCCGACTCAAATAAAATAAAATAAAATAAAATAGTGTCAGCTGAATGTGCTGTCAACCAAGATTGCTTGTTCCATTTACAGAACACAGGCAGAGTTGATTTAGCATAATTCATAAGGACCTTAGGATCTGCAGAATGGTAAATGAGCAATGGCCTCAACTTAAGTCATCACCGCATTAGCCCCTACCAAGAGAGTCAGCCTGTCCTCTGAAGCATTAAGGTCAGACGTTGACTTCTCTCTAGCTATGAAAGCCTAGATGGCATCTTCTTCCAGTAAAAGGCTATTTTGTCTACACAGAAAATCCGTTGTTTAGTATAGTCCCTCCATCAATTACCTAAGATCGTCTAGAGAACTTGCTGCAATTTCTCCATCAGCACTTGCTGCTTCACCCTACACTTTCTTTTTTTTTGTTTGTTTTTTGAGTTGGAGTCTCACTCTGTTATCCAGGCTGGAGTGCAATGGCATGCTCATGGCCACGGTAGCCTCGACCTGCTGGACTCAGGTGATCCTTCTGTCTCAGTATTCCTGTACTGGAACTACAGGCACGCGCCACCATGCCTGGCTAATTTTTTTGATTTATTGTAGAGATAAGGTCTTGCCAAGTTGCCCAGGCTGGTCTCAAACCTGAGCTGAGGCAATCCTCTCATCTTGGCCTCCCAAAGTGCTGGGATAATAGGTGTAAGCCACTGCGCTGGCCTTCACCCTGCACTTTCAAGTTATGAAGCCGACTTCTTTCCTTAAACCTCACAAGCCAATCTCTGCTAGATTCAACATTTTTTCTGCAGCTTCCTCATCTCCTTCAGCCTTCATAGTATTAAGAGAGTTAGTGTCTCGCTCTGGGATAGGCTTTGACTTAAGGGAATGTTGTGGCCGGTTTGATCTTCTATTCAGACCACTCACACTTTCATTTCAGGAATAAAGCTGTTTTGCTCTTATCATTTGTGTATTTACAGGAGTAGCATTTTTAATTTCCTTCAAGAATTTTTCCTAGCTGGGCTCGGTGGCTCAACCTGTAATCCTGCGCCTTGGAAGGCTGAGGTGAGTGGATTGCCTGAGCCCGCGGGTTCGAGATTCGATTGGGCAACTTGGTGAGACCTCATCTCTACAATAAATCAAAAAATTAGCTGGACGTGGTAGCGCACACCTGTAATTCCAGCTACTTGGAAGGCTGAGGCGGAAGGATCACAGGAACCCCAGCAGGTCGAGGCTGCAGTGGCCGGAAGTGGCCACTGCACTCCAGTCTAGGCGACAGAGACTTCAACTCAAAAAAAAGAATTTTTCCTTTGCATTCACAGCTTGGCTAATTGGTACAAGAGGCCTAGCTTTCACCTTATCTTGGCTTTCAACATGCCTTCCTCACTAAGCTTAACCATTTTTAGCTTTTGATATAAAGTCAGAGATGTGCAACTCTTCTTTTAACTTGAACACTTAGAGGCCACTGTAGGCTTATTAATTGGCCTAATTTCAAAACGATTGTGTCTCAGGGGATAAAGAGGCCCAAAGAGAAGAAGAGAGAGATGGAAGAACAGGCCAGTCAGAGCAGTCAAAACATACACATGTACTGATTAAGTTTATCATCTTATTTAGGTACATTTCACGGTGCCCCAAAACAATTACAATAGTAATATCATAGATCACTGATCCCAGATTACCATAACAGATAAAATAGCAATTTAAAAGTCTGAAGCATTGCAAGAATTACCAAAAGGTGACACAAATATGAAGTGAGCACATGCTGCTGAAAAAGTGGTGCCAATACAGTCATTTGCCACAGGATTGCCACAAACCTTCAATTTGTAAAATATACACTATCTGCAAAACACACTGAAATGAAGCACAATAAAGACCATAATTGAGGTTAAACATCATTTCAGACTTTTTGGCCATTCTTATTTCCTTTTATGCTGAACTATTTATATTTTCTGCCCCTTTTCTATTGGGTGATATGTCTTTTTCTTATTGATCTTTAGGTGTTCTTTAAACATTCAAGATACTAGTCCTCTCTCAGTGATATGTGCTACAAGTGTCTTCTTCAAATTTGTCTTAAATTTGTCAGTCTTGTCTTTAGGGTTTGTGCTTTATGTGTCTTACTTAAGACATTCTTCTCTATTCCAATATCATAGTCCCCTATGTTTTCTTTTAGTAGCTTTGCTTTATGCTTTTAGGTCATTAATCCACCTAAAACTGATCTCTGTTTACAGCAAAGGCAGGATCTTATTTTATCCCTTTGCCATTTGAATTACCAATTGTCCCAATACAATTTCCTGAATGAGCCATCCTCTCCATTAATCTGTAAAACCACCTGTGGCACCATAAGTTTTCAGATGTGGATAGGTCTGCTAATAGACTCTATTCTGTTCCACTGCTCTTTGTGTCTATCCCTTTCATCTAAGGTTTAGTATCACAATCATAATAATCCCTCACACCTGAACAGCACAATAGAATGTACAAAAGCACTTTCAAATCCATTATCCAATCCAAACCTCAAAATGGTCCTGTGAATTAGGTGCTATTATTCATATTTACCTGAATGAAGAGACTGAGACTCATAAAGGTTAAGTGAATCATGATCACCAGAGAGTGAATGGAAGAGTGAAGACACAACCTCATGTCTTCAGTTACTACTCTTTCCACCAGACTCTTAGGTAGGGACAAGAACAATAACTTCAAATAGCTCCAAGAGTAGCTATGTACTTTGTTCACAACCACCAATAAACAAATACTTTAACCACTATGATTGTTGGGACAAACCGTCCATTATGCTCATCCTGAAAGTAACCTTGCCCCAGCAGCCTCTCAACTATTGCTCACCTCAAGCACAGACAACGCACTGTGCAAGTCCTGACTGCCCACCACCCTTCTTCACATCAGCAGTGGCTTCTCACCAGGCACTAGCCCTGCAGCTCCAAAGACAGAATGGAGATGTAAAACTTCATAGCTCCTGTGCCAGGAGGAAGGCAGAGAGGCAGCTGATGCCCCCAAACTGGAACTCAACATTTTGAAACTCACACTTACACATAAGCTGTAAACACACTATAGAAAGCAGGGAGTGGTGGAGAGCTGTCCAGCAACCCCGCATCTGGCTTAATGACAGACAAGAGTAGGTACTCCATAAACTTTTTTTTCTTGAGTCTGAGTCTCACTCTGTTGGCCAAGTTGGAGTGCAGTGGCATGCTCATGGCCACCGCAGCCTTGACTTGCTGGGCTCAGGTGATCCTTCTGCCTCAGCCTTACAAACAGCTGGAACTACAGGCATGCGCCACTACACCCAGCCAATTTTTTTTTTTTTGAGTTGAAGTCTTACTCTGTCACCCAAGCTGGAGTGCCATGGCACACTCATGGCCACTCCAGTGTCGACTACCTGGGCTCCAGCGATCCTTCCGCCTCAGCTTTCCAAGTAGTCAGAACTACAGGCACGCGCTACTGCGTCCAGCTAATTTTTTTATCTATTGTAGAGACGAGGTCTCACCAGGTTGCCCAGGCTGGACTCGAACCCGCAGGCTCAGGCAATCCACTCGCCTCAGTCTCCTAAAGTGCTGGGATTATAGGCTGAGCCACTGAGCCTGGCCTAACTTTTTGTGGAGCCAAGGTCTCACCAAGTTGCCCAGGCTGGTCTCGAACCCCTAGGCTCAGGTAATCCTCTTGCCTCCACCTCCCAAAGTGCTGGGATTACAGGCATGTGGTTTTTATTGAACAAATAAATGAATTGCTTCATCCTGAGGTGAACCACTGGTTTCAACAGGCCCTCCATAGAGCAATCAATCAATACATTTAAAAAAGAGCTGCCCTTGACATTCTGAAGTGGGCTTAGCACTCACAGCTATTCTCCTTTCGGACTTGAACCATCTCACAGAATACCAGCCTCAGACAATGTTATCCTGAAACCTTGATAAAATGAGACAAGATCACTTCATAATAAGCACAGACAAACAGATAATGGCAATGCCACCCACAAAATACCAAACACTCTTGGCCATAATGAGTGATTGCTACTTCTCTACCAATTCAGTTTCATTCTTTAATTCTTGTTCTAGTCTCTCCTCTCTAAAGATTTATTCAGATACCCAACCACAGAATTGCCCATGTTTTCTGACAGCATCTAATTTAAAGTGAACACCTGCTTCCTTAAACCCTCCCTTCCCTCAATCACCAACACCCAAATTCTATGATCGGTTCTAACACCCTCCTAATGAGACACCAATGAGACACCCCAGGGCTCCCCATGGAGTATCTCCCTTGCTGCAATGAGTAATAAACCCAACTTATTTAACTACAGGTGGGTCCTTGGTGGTCTTTTTAGGGCACTGACATGGTATAAGTCAGACATTACAAGTGTCTAAAAGTTCATGCCTTACTCTTTCCAGAAAGTTCTCCCAGTCTCAGTTTGACAGGACTAATTCTCATTTCTGGAAGTCATCTCTAACTAAGTGAAAGAGAAGTAACAAATTCCTTTAACACCAGGGACCTGGGTCAACATCCAATTCCAATTCTACCAATAAGCATACTCATGAACAAAACGTTTTGTTTCTATAGGCTAAATATGCTTCCTTCTAGATATTATATCCTTGGAAAGCTGAGTCTGTATGACTCATCCTCGTAAATCTGTACTATCTTACATGTGTTAGAGGATTTCTTTTATGAATGGTAGTAACATGTTGCTTTTAAACGGTAGTTAAAATGGATGCCTCAGAACTATGGAAACCCCATAAAAATAAAAAACTCAACTAGGGGGAAAAAACTTATTTTTCCCCAAAATTAAAAAAAAAAAAAAAGAATTTATATCTTCAAAAGAACATTTCTTTTTTCTCCACCATAACATTTTTAAACCATTATATATTTCAAATATATGCCTCCATACTTATAAATATACCAAATACAATTAACATCATGTGTTCATGTTTCTTAACTAAGAGGTTTACATCTTTCAAGAAAAATATAAATATAGTGCATTTTTTCACTTGTTCAACCAATTTCCATTTCTTTTCATCATCCCCCTCATTTCCCCTAAAAACACCTTGCCTGCTATGTCTTCAAAAATATCTCAGAATATTCTATCCTAAACACATGATAGCCATCTTAGCCATCTAGAGAGGGCAGAGCCTGAGTTTATTTCATTTGGTCTACATACTGCTTAACTAAATAATTAAAGAGACTATCACAACACATGTCCTGTACTTTTTTATTGATTGCTGGAAGAACCTTTCTAGATAGAGACTTTGATCCCCACCTACAAAAGATTTTATTTTTTCCTATTAAAGCATCCTAGAGCAAAGGGAGACATATGGATAAATGGAGAACATTTCTCTATACTCTGACGCCGAAGTATAATTCAGTCAGGTTTAACACATTAAATGACACACCATGCAATGTCATAGACTACTTAGAGGCTTTCCGGTCAGTATTGTTTTCATCTTTCAACATGATAACAGTTCTTATTCCAGAAGCAAACATTCAAGTCAACACTCAGAAAGTACCTATGTTTATCAAGACATTATGCCAGATGCAGTGACAGATCCAAGCAGATGCCTGATGCAGACGCAAAGGGTTAAGTGGCACAAAAGAGATTACAAAATGCAAGGAGAAGTCGGGAGTAAGGGTGACTGCAGAAAGAACATTCCAGACTTAAAACTCCAGCTCCTCAAAGACCAAGATCCTGGATAGTCTGGACAGAGACACGAGGGTACACAGGTGCTGAGTCTAGTGGAGGTGCACACTGAGGGCCCACCAGATCAAACATAAACGCTTAATGTAACTTGGGAAATTCTTAAGTTCTCCGTGCAACTCGACAAACCTGGGCTCACAGCTTCAAACCGGGGAGAAAAAATCTCTTCCTCATGATCTTGTGAATTTAGCAATTAACAGTAACGAGAATGATGTCCATCACTGAACCGTGGGGAGGCAGTGTGGGCCCCAGGCAGTGGTGGGCGAGCCTCGGTAACCTCCGACCGGCTGGACGTCTTGGGTGGGAGTTAGACTGCCAGCCCGGCCCAGTACTGTCGCCCTGCAACGCAGACCAGGGTTCAGTCAGCAAGGACGGGCTCACCCCACCCTTAGAGGGCCTTAGCCGACCCAAACCACGATGGCCAGGCACCCGGGCCGGGCTCGGGTTTCTTCAAGGTGCAGACTGCAACAAAAAGGCAGGGGCATCCCGAGGCCAGGCAGCCTGAGACTGGGCATCCCGAGGCCGGGATAACCCGAGGCCTGGGCAACCCGAAGCCAGGGGCATCCCGTGGCCAGGCAGCCGGAGACCGAGGCAACCCAAAGCCAGGGGCATCCCGAGGCCAGGCATCCCGAGGCCGGGGGCCTCCCAAGACCGGACGTCCCGAGGCAGAGGCAACCCGAGGCCAGGGGCATCCCGAGGCCAGAGAGCCTGAGACTGGGCAGCCCGAAGCAGGCGACGTCCCGAAGCCGGGGCATCCCGAGACCGGACATCCCGAGGTCGGGGACATCCCAAGACCGGGACATCCCGAGACCGGGGCACCCCCGAGACCGGGGCATCCCGAGGCCGGGTCATTTCGAGGCCAGGGCATCCCGAGGCCGGGGACAGTCTAAGGCCCGCGCGAGTCTCCCTGGGCACCGGCGGCCCCAGGGATCGTGCCAGGCCAGGACGACACGAGCCACCACAGGAGCGCCCGGAGCGCACCTCGGGTTCCAGGCGTCACCACAACCGGAGCCGGCCTTTACCTGCACGTCGCTCAGCTCCACGCGCAGATACAGCTCGCGGTGACGCTGAGCCCAGTAGACATGCGGCGTCAGCACCTGGGCCTCCATGGTCACGCTGCCGGGGCACCGGGAGGCTGGGTCGCTGCGCCTCACCTCGGGCGGAGCTCGGCTGGCGCGGGCCTCAAGCAGGCCTCCAGACCCCGGGCGGGCACCTCCACACGCCGCACTCTCGCCGGCCGCGCCTGCGCAGTGGCGAACCGGGGGCGGTGGCGGCGCGAGAAGGGACCAGGACGCCAGCGGAGGGGGCGGGGCGCGGGCAGGAAATGGGCGGGCTGGGGGCGGGCCCAGGAAGGGTGGGGGCGGGGCCCAAGCGGACTAGGGACAGGGGCGGGAAGGAGCGCCAGCACCGCTCTTCCCGCTGGTCTTCAAGGCGGTACTTAAACATAAACTCTAAAATAAAAATGTCTGCAGCCGGAGACTCCTAGGGGGCGATCCGCATGGAAACGGCTTGAAACTGGCTCTCGGGAAGGCCCCTCCTACCCTCTCCCTGAGCACCTGCTGTGTGCCTGGGCTTAAAACTGAGCGCGGGCGGCCGCGGCGAGGCATGGTCCTTGCGGCTGGGAATCTCTGTCCACTACCAGACACATCACAGACGAAACGAGGATAACAATGGGCTGGGGCCGAGGCGTGGGGACAGCGTGGAAGAGTGTTCCAAGGAGGGAGAATACGCTTGGAGACCGAGGATTTCCCCGTTGCCGCAGACCGTGTGCGAGGGTAGAAATGTCACACGGCGCCCTCCGGGGCAGCCACCAACACAGGAGCTCATGGGCACAGGACACGCGGGCGGCGAGATTCTAATTAATTTAGACAGTCACGTGACTGGTGGCTAGTCTATGGATAATGCAGGAGACAGCCTTTCTTAGAATAGGAAACTCGAACTAAGGACATTAACTTCTTGTTTAAACTGTCTTGTCTGTATCCCTTTCGTTCTCAAGTTTTTCCAAAGTGACGAATTTAATGAGAAGCAACATGTTTCTACGAAAACTAGAACTCTGACACAAAAACGGAACTTATAAATCAGCCCTGTTCGATCTATTTATTTAGCATTTATTAAGTAAATAAATTACTATTCATTTAGCAAAGTGATTCTGTTAAGCACCCACTGATTTAGCACAGGGACCCAGCAATGAAGAGAAATGGTGCCAGCTCTCAGGAAGCATTTAGATCAGGGTCATATAAAACGCAGAAAGTTTGTTTTTTTGGTTTGGTTTTGTTTTTGTTTGAGTCAAAGTAACTCTGTAACCCGGGTTAGACTCCAATGGCATGATTCTGGCTACTACAGCTTCAACCTGTTGGGCCCCAGCTACCATGGCCTCAACCTGTTGTGCTCAGGAGAACCTCAGCCTTACAAGTAGCTGGAACTACAGGCTGTACCACCTCACCCTGCTAATTATTTGATTTATTGTAGAGACAGGTCTCACCAAGTTGCCCAGGCTAGTCTCAAATCCCTGGGCTCAGGCAATTCTCTCCCCTCTGCCTTCCAAAGTGCTAGGGTGATAGGTGGGAGACAGCGCCTGGCTCCTAGAGAGCAGCGAATGTGCTGAGCTCACCAAGAGATATAAAGGTAGGAATTAAGGGCTGTGGGAACTATGGTTAGACATCCAGTAGCCAGTCCTTGAGAACTGGAAAGTGACACTTGAGGAGGAAGAAGCAGGTGGGGCAGAAGCAGCACAGGGCCCTGGTCCCAAGGTGGAGTGCCATGAGCAGATCTGCATGGAGGACAGAGGTCACCCGGAAAGGCGGGGTGTGGATTAGGAAAGTCTGCTTTGCTGAGGTGCTTACACTGCATCCCACAGACCCATGGGAGCCAAGGATGTTTGTTTAACTGGAGATAAAATCAAATGTGTGTTCAGCAAGATGACCTGTCAGTGAGAAAGAATTGGTAGTAGGCAAACCAGTTGGAGCCTGAAGCACCTGCCAGGTATGAGCTTATGAAAGCAGTAATCTCGGCAGTCTTGAATTTTTTTATTTTTTATTTTTTGGGTTGGAGTCTCATTCTGTTGCCAGGCTGGAGTGCAGTAGCATGCTCATGGCCACCACAGCGTCAACCTGATGGGCTCAGGCAATCCTTCCACCTCAGCTTTCCAAGTAGCTGGGACCACAGGCGGGCACCACCACACCCAGCTCATTTTTTTTTTTATTGTAGAAACAAGGTCTCGCCATGTTACTCAGGCTGGTCTTGAACCCCTAAGCTCAGGCAATCCTCTCACTTCTGCCTTCCAAAGTGCTGGAATTACAGGCGTGAGTCACCATGTCCGGCAGCCTTGAGTTTTAAAAAGAAAATATTTTTTAAATACTAAAAGCATTTTATTTACTACAGTGCAGATGCAATAGAGGGCACTTTTTTGAAAAATTGAGGTACAATTTAACATTGAGGAAATGGGTAAGTCTTAAATGCTCGGGTTAAGTTGAATTTTTTTTTTTTTGAGTTGAATTTTTTTTTTTTTCACTCGGTCGCCCAGACTGGAGTGCAGTGGCCGCTCCCGGCCACCGCAACCTCGCCTGCTGGGCTCCGGTGATCCTTCCACCTCAACCTTCCAAGTAGCCAGAATTACAGGCAT
>NW_007017170.1:145168-151572 GCF_000164805.1 Carlito syrichta
CACCTCAGCCTCCCAAAGGCGTGGGATTACAGGCTGAGCCACCAAGCCCGGCTGAATTTTTTTTGCTTAGGCTTATAGCTGTGTTACTATCACCTAGATCTGGATCTGGAGTATTTCCAGTGTCCCAAAGGTTTCCTCATGTCAGAATATCTTTGCCAGCCAGGCTCGGTGGCTCAGCCTGTAATTCTAGCACTTTGGGAGGCCGAGGCGAGTGGATTGCCTGGGCCTGAGGGTTCAAGACCAGCCCGGGCAACCTGGCGAGACCTCATCTCTACAATAAAATAAAAAATAGCCGGGCGTGGTATCGCGCGTCTATAGTTCCAGCTATGCAGAAGGCTGAGGCGGAAAGATTGCTGGAGACCAGAAGGTCGATGCTGGGGTAGCTGTGAGCGTGCATGCCACTGCACTCCAGCCTGGACGAAGGAGTGAGACTCCAACTCAAAAAAAAAAAACTAGCTGGGCACAGTAATGTGCACCTGTAGTTCCGGCTACTTGGAGGGTTGAGGCAGAAGGATCGCCAGAGCCCAGCAAGTCAATGTTGGGGTGGCCATGAGTGTGCCACTGCCCTCCAGCCTGGGCGACAGAGTGAGACTCCAACTCAAAAAAAAGAAAAAAGAAAAAAAGAATATCTTTGCCTTCTGTCCTCCTCCCCTCAATGATTACTATCCTGATATATGACCACAGAATGTTTTGTTTTTGCCTATTCTTGAATTTCATCTAAATAAAACAGTGTCTGGCATCTTTCATTCACCATAATGTGGATTTATTCACGTTGCTGAGTAAACCAGTAGTTCATTCTTTTTTGGTTCTTGTTTTTGCTGTGTATTAGTTAACTATGTGAATATACCACACATTATTTGTCCATTCTCCTATTGATGAATGTTTACATTGTTTCTAGTTTTTAGCTATTATAAATAAAGCTGCTACGAATATTTGTGTACCTGTCTTTTGATGGACATCTGCTCTTAAATCTCCTGGAAAAACATCTGGGAAGGGAATTGCTAGGTCGTATAGATGTATGTTTAGCTGTAGTAGTTACTGCTAAGCAGTTTTACAAAAAGTTTCCACGAATTCACATACCCACTGCAATGTTTGAAAGTTCCATTTTCTCTATTTTTGGTATTTTCAGTCTTTAATTTTAGCCATCCTGAGGGTGGGTAATACAAAATAAAATAATTTTAGTCCAGCATATTTGAAACCAGGTGAAAGCTACTGATGCACAAGAAGATTGAATCTTGATGTTTTGACTCATATACCCCATAAGAAAGGTCCCGTGGAAAGGGGCCTGGCCAGGCGGGTGTGGTCACTACAGATGGGTGGCCTGTAGGATGGCTTCTCTGTGCCTGGGTCCCCACATCCCTCTGATAGGAGAGTTACATTCAGTCTCCTTCAATGGTTTTTGTTTTGTTTTTGTTTTTGTTTTTGAGTTGGAGTCTCACTCTGTTGCCCAGACTGGAGTGCAGTGGCCGCTCCCGGCCACTGCAGCCTTGACCTGCTAGGCTCCGGCGATCCTTCCACTTCAGCCTTCCAAGTAGCTGGAACTACAGGCATGCGCTACCACACCCAGCTAATTCTTTATTTATTGTAGAGATGAGGTCTTGCCAAGTTGCCCAGGCGGGTCTCGAACCCACGGGCTCAGGCAATCCACTCACCTCAGCCTCCCAAAGCGCTGGGATTACAGGCTGAGCCCCCGAGCCTGGCTTTGTTTTGTTTTGTTTGAGTCAGACTCTCACTCTGTCTCCCAGGCTGGAGGGCAGTGGTACGCTCATGGCCACTGCAACCTTGACCTGCTGGGCTCAGGTGATCCTTCCCCCTCAGCCTTATAAGTAGCTGGAACCGTAGCCAAGCGCCACCACGCCTGGCAATTTTTTGATTTATTGTAGAGATGAGGTCTCTCCAAGTTGCTCAGGATGGTCTCGAACCTGTGGGCTCAGGCAATCCTCTCACCTTGGCCTCCCAAAGTGCTGGAATTATAGGCGTGAGCCACTGCACCTGACTCCTCCAATGTTCTTATCAGCTGTTTCTAAATGTTTCTGCAAATAGGCCCAGTTGTTATGGACCCCTCTTTCCAGGGGAAATCCAATAAGAAAAACAATGGAGAGAATGTCATCCAGGAGAACCATAAAACTGCAAGGCGTGGGGGGATGAAAAGGCAGAAGCAAGCGGCAGTGCCAAGCTGAAGCAGAGCTAAGCATTTGATAACACCAGAAAAGGCTAATTGAGCTCTGTGCCCTGCCTTCTAGATGCTGCCTTCCCAGCCTCTTTTGGCCCAAGGTCATCTTTCCCTTCTCAGAGAACAGTCACCACCAGTCACTGGAGTGCCTGCCATAATGAAGTGGTTCCAGAGCTGAAGGCTGGCTTCCTGCCTGTGGCAAGGAGTCATGCACCTCCTTGACATTCACCTTTTTACAAAATCTCCTGTTCCTGGAATAGGTTTTAGAAAATGAGCTGCAGAATAGGGGTTTTGTGCTGCATCCAGGATAACCCAGCCAGTTAGCCCTGACCAGAATCAGGCGTCTCTATTTAACAGCACAAAGCTAGGCTGCAGAAAGCGAGGTCTAAAAGGAAGCCAGATCCTACTCCTGTGGCCTTCTAACCAGCCCCGAGTGGGGCACTGCAGCCAGTTTTCACTGGAAAAACCTTTCCTCCACCACAATCCACAGTTCAGTAGAATGTTCAGAGATGACCCTGGCTTGGACTCAAGTGCCTCCTTTCAGAGCCTGCCTTGGGTGGGGAGTGGCCTTTCCACTGTGTTCAGTTTGACCCACCTGCTAATTCCTGGTTCTCTGGGCTGCCTGTGTGGTTGCCAGGTGCAAACAATTGATACTCATGCTACCACTTGTGGGAAAAGAGTGGCGTAGCAGGAGGAGTAATATATCCATGTCTATGCATTTGCTCACAGATTATAAAATATTACTGGAAGTATATGCAAGAAAGCAATAACATCAGTTTCTTGGGGCAGCATTGCCTATTCAAACAACAATTTCAATAAATATGAAAGATAAAATCGGGGTCTTTTTTTGTTATTGCAGTTTCATTTGAACCATGCCCCCCAAAAGCGGCATTGAACAGGGAAAGTGGAAAAACACAAACTCTAGCACCATGTCCTATAACTAACTGCTGTAGTGCTCATGGTCTCTTTCCTCACTTAGATTAGAGTCTCCCAGAACACAGATCGCCTCCTTTTGACATCCTATGTTCCCTAACACAATGTGCTTCAGACAGCAGATGATTAAAACATCTTTGTGGACAACAATACCCAGCATTTGAAAGGAGTGGCTTTGCATCAGCCCTGTCACACCTGTCTCATTCACAGCTCATATGTCTTGTAACTTGCCTTTTCCTCACAAACCCTAGGGCGCAGGGCAACAGAAAGCAAGCTGGCTTTGTCAAGTACACATCCTAGATGTGGCAAGGCCAAGGCCTGATTCATCCAGTAAAGATGAATCAAGCTACTTCTAGATTCAGATAGTTTATTACTTACACATGCTGCAAAAGGAAGAATGCTCAAAGATGCCAGCTGCCTGTGGCCCTTATCCCACATACCAAGAAGGACAATACAGTTGGCTTTCCATATTATGAGTTCCACATCTGTGGATTAAATCTACCTCAAATGAAAGATATTTGTAAAGATACAAGAAAATAAAAAATAACAGGCTGGGCATGGTGGCTCATACCTGTAATTCCAGTACTTTGGGAGGCCAAGGCGGGAGAGTTGCTTGAACCCAGAAGTTTGAGACTACCTTGGGCAACATAGTGAGACCTCATCTCCACAAAAAATAAAAAAAATTAGCTGGGCGTGGTGGCATGTGCCTGTAGTTCCAGCTGCTTGGGAGGCTGAGGTAGAAGGATTGCCTGAACCCAGGAGATCAAGGCTGGGGTGAGCTGAGATCATGTCACTGCACTCCAGCCTGGGTGACAGAATGAGACCCCAACTCAAAAAACAAACAAACAAAATACAGCCAAAAATATAAATTAAAAAAACCAATACAGGCCAGGCGCAGTGGCACAGCCTGTAATCCCAGCACTTTAGGAGGCCGAGGCAAGAGGAATGCCTGAGCCTGGGGGTTCGAGACCAGCCTGGGCAACTTGGTGAGACCTCATCTCTATAATAAAATACAAACAAACTAGCCAGGCGTGGTGGGGTGCATCTGTAGTTCCAGCTACTTGGAAGGTTGAGACAGAAGGATGGTGCATGTATCACTGCATTCCAGCCTGGGCGACAAGAGTGAGACTCCAACTAAAAAAAAAACCCAAAAAACAAAAAATCAATACAGTATAACAACTGTTGACATAGCATTTACATTGTTTTAGGTATTATAGGTAATCTAGGGATGACTTAAGTACTATATAAGAAGAGGATGTGCATAGGTTATATGCAAATACTATGCCATTTCATATCAGGGACTTGAGTATGGCTGGTTTTGGTATCTGCTGGGCGTCCTGGAGCCAATCCCCTGCAGACACTGAGGGATAGTTGTACTGAAACAAAAGGGGCTAGATGACTTCAATGTGAGTTGTGGGACACCCTATCGAAGAGGCAGGAGCCACCACATGGTGTTAGCATTCTACAGTGCTATCCTGCCTCCTACCAGCCTCCCAGGGGAGATTGTGTCTTCAGGCCCTTGCCAGCCTCCCATTCTCTCCCGCTCTGGGGAAAATCCCACCGCATTCTGCTAAGACTCAGAAAAGTTTTGGTTCAAGACTCTGCCTGTGTAGTAGCTCGTAAGGTTCCAGGGTGCCATGTGGGAGACACTACTCTGCAACCTCCGCAGGGTTTGAGGTGTTTTTATAACAGCCACAGAGGGAGAAAATAAGACTGAAAACCCAGAAATATGACGTCCAATCCAGTCTAACTCATAATTAGCCACATGATGTAAGCAAGCATTTTATCTCTCAGTGGTTCTTTTTAAAACAAATCTGGCCACTGCCAGACCATTGCCACCATTACCTTGCTAAGCTATAGTAAGGCCATGTGCTCTTTGAGGTATGGCCAGGCCATGTTTTCTTTCTTTCTTTCTTCTCTCTCTCTCTCTTTCTTTCTTTCTGTTGGAGTCTTACGCCGTCACCCAGGCTGCAGTGCAGTGTCACGCTCACAGCCATCCCATGGTCAACCTGCTGGGCTCTGGTGATCCTTCTGCCTCAGCCTTCCAAAGAGCTGGAACTACAGGCATGTGCCACCACACCCCGCTACATTTTTTTATTTGTTGTTGATACAAGGTCTTGCCAAGTTGCTCAGGCTGGACCTGAACTCTTGTGCTCAGGCAATCCTCTCCCCTTAGCCTCCCAAAGTGCTGGGATTACAGGCTGAGCCACCCAGCCCTGCCCAGAGTGAATAATTATACACTGTGAAGTGGAACATGGCACCCACATGGATCTTGTATTAGTGCTATTATGATAAATCTTAATGACACACAACTCTGATGCGTGGTTTTTTTGTAATAACAGAAAACAGGCGAGACCCAGCTTTCCCAGGGTTCTATTCTACCCCTACTTTCCCAGACATCTTCCTAGACTCCCTTTCTTTTCCCCCCAGCCACTGTATAGTGTAGACTAGGAAAGAAATTGTAGGTCAAGGAGCCTGAGTCTGGTTCTGATTATAAAAAGTCATTTATTTCTCCCCTCTGGGCTCCAGTCTCTTCATTTTTATGTGTTAGTGTGCATCCATGGTTTCCTTTCATTGCAATTAAGTAATATGTGTTATCATATCCCTTTTATAGTTAAATAAATAAAGTCTCAAAGAGATGGAGTGACCTGCCGAAGATCACTAATTAATATTAAAGCTGTGGTCGGGCATGGTGGTTGCTTCCGTAATCCCAGCGCTTTGGGAGGCCAAGGTGGGAGGACTGCTTGAGGCCAGGAGTTCAAGACCAGCCTGGGCAACAAAGCGAGACCCCCTCTCCCGCCCACGTCTCTACAAAAAACTTAGATCCCCCAGACACTCAGATCCCCCAGACCCTAGTCCCTTCTCGCACTGTCATCTTCATGAAGCGGCAAGGATATTTGCCTGGTTTGCTCTCTGCTCTCTACCTGGCACATGGACAGGAATTTCATCTGCTTTGAACAGGTATTCAATATATATTTGCTGAGTGAAAAAAAAAATGAATAGAGACACACTACCATTCGCCCCTGTTTTGCTGTCCCTTTCTGGGTTTCACCGCCGTCCCCTCCCAGATCGCGTCCTGCCCGCGCCGCCTCCGCTCCTCCCGCCATAAGGTGGTGCTGTAGCGAGGAGCCCCGCCCGGCGGAGAGTGGCACCCTTCTTGGCCCAACGTCGAGAGCGGGGCGACAGGAACCGGAAATGCCAGAGACGCTGAGGCTGCTGCCGCCACCACCGAGTGCCGCGTTCGCCGCCTGGGCCACCGCCGGCGCCGCCGAGGAAGCCGCCGCCGCAACGCGAGTGC
>NW_007017170.1:151592-167008 GCF_000164805.1 Carlito syrichta
GGCGCGGGCGGGGCCGGGGCGGCCACCTGCGGAAGGGAAGGCCAGGCAGGGCGACGAGTCCCCGACGCCCCGGGGCCCCGCGCTCTGGGCACCGGCCCCGCCTCCTTGCCCGTTACCTGCGGGAACAGTGCCTGGGGGACGCGGGCGTCCGCGGAGGCGGGGTCGGCCGGCAGCCAGGCCGCGGCTGGGGGCTCGGGTCCCCTGCAGGTGTCTTCTGGCGGCGGGGCTGTTCTTGTCAAAGCCAGGTCCCTCCCAGGACTCGGCGCCCAGCGCCTTCCCGGCACGCTCTGCTCACCTCCTCGTCCTCGTCCACCCCTCCCACGGCCGGTGCCCCGCACGGGTGGTGACCTCCCGGCCAGTGGACCCCGCGGCGCGTTTCCCGTGGACGACTCTGGCCCTTAACTTAGAAATTAGGGAGTCTTGTTGGCCTCCGCCCAAGCCGAGCTTCCCAGCGTTTCCTGAGCGGTCTGGTGTCGGGAGGAGGCACACGCAGGCGACCCTGGCGCTCCCGCATCAGTCACTGGTGGAAACACACGGTCTCCTTTTTAAAAACTAATTCAGGATCACAAGCCTAACGCTTCTTTTTCCATATATGTTACCTATTTTAATTATCCTCGGGGTAACAGCAAGGAAAGAAGCAAAAATGAAACGCGCTTGAAGTGAACAGAACATCGTCTTATGAAAAATCTTAAATTACTGAATTTAAGTTCGTCCACTTTCTGCAAACGCGGCCTGTTCTGTAATTATACTGGAGTGTCCTAGAGTTGATTCTGCCTCCTAGCAGCTCGATATGTTACACCTCATCTCTATACTTCTCATAACTTCTAAAGCCTCCATAATTTTCCTTTGAATGTGTGTCTGGACATCAAGACTTGCACTGTTTTTTTTTTGGACTTGGGATCTCACTGTGTTGCCCATGTTGGAGTGCAGTGGCATGCTCATGGCCACAGCAGTACCGACCTACTCGGCTCAGGTGATTCTTCCACCTCCCTTCCAGCCTTTCAAGTAGCTGGAACCACAGGCTCGTGCCACCACACCCGGCTAATTTTTTGATTTATTGTAGAGATGAGGTTTCGCCAGGTTGCCCAAGTTGGTCTCGAACCCTTGAGCTCAGGCAGTCCTCTCTCCTCTGCCTCCCAGAGTGCTGGGATTACAGGTGTGAACCACCGTGTCTGACCAAGATTTACACTGTTCTTAGGATATTCTTTTGAGTAAATTGTGCTGCATATCTCTGGAATAAAATTATTTCAGAATTTTGATAATGTAGAATGCAGATACAAAGT
Organism: Carlito syrichta; assembly: GCF_000164805.1. Lineage (NCBI taxonomy): Eukaryota > Metazoa > Chordata > Mammalia > Primates > Tarsiidae > Carlito > Carlito syrichta. The sequence goes on from NW_007017170.1 coordinate 152,876, forward strand.
AAATTAGACATAGTATTAACCCTAGAAGGATGTATTTCTGAGTCAGTACTATTTGGGTGCTTTTTAGATGTAATCTTTTTGGACACACCTGGTCCATTGTAATAGTGACCAAAGTCTTACATCTTATTATTCTGGTGAGCAGGATTGGATGGTGAGAAAAGGAAAGATTCCTGTGAGAAGAGAGCAGGATGAGCCGAGGGATCTGTGCTTGAAGTTGAGTCACTTGGAAAAGATCTCTTTGAATGTGGAAGAGATCTGAGCAGATGAAAATACAACCAGGTAGGCACCAGGGAAAGTCCTTAAGTGGAGAGGTAGGTGGGACAGCGAAGAATGTGAACTGTACCCAGAACATATGCAGAGCCTGTTACCTTTTCTTGAAATTAGGAAACTCAGGTCACATAGTTTGAGAGTGTATTTGTGTATAAGATATTAGGGAATTCTGGATATTATGTAATTTCCATATACATTTGCATAAATTACATTGTATAATGTCAGGTCTTTCCTAGAAAATGTAGGATATACATTTACTGTAAATATACAGAGTGTGTCACTGTGTGTGTGTTTAGGTGCATGTGTGGAGAAATAGAAAAATAGTTCAGGGACCTCAGGAATACCAGGTCATTCTACTTAAATGTAAGCTAATGCACCTTTGATACAGGAGAGCTGTGGAGTGAGAGTGATAGCCAGGAAGCTGAGCAGCAAGATGTGGGAGGGTCTTTTTGTTGAGCTTCCCTGTTCTGTTCCTTAGCCCTGGACTTGTAAGTACTGGCTTGGAAATGAACTTACAAATGTAACACAAAGAAAGTTGAGAAAAATGAGCCTGATTTGTGTAGTTCTTTCAGTGGCCCCTTACTCTATTAGATATAAAACTAGGTTCATTGATACATTTGGTAGAAAGTAGGCTTCCACTAACTTTTAGTTGGGTAAACAACTACCACTATCGTATATTGCCACTTGATATCAGTGTACTAAATACTAGTTGAGCTAAATGACTAATTCTTTGTCATGCTGCTTTGGTTTTTTTGTTTTGTTTTGTTTTGAGTTGGGAGCTTCTATCACCCAGACTGTAGTGCAGTGGCATGATCACAGCTCACTCCAGCCTCAACCTCCTAGACCCAGGTGGTCCTTCCACCTTAGCCTCTGAATAGCTGGAACTACATTCATGCATCATGCCTGGCTAATTTTTTGATTTGTTGTAGAGATAGGTCTTGCTATGTTGCTCAGGCTGGTCTCAAACTCCTGGGCTCAAGCAATCCTCCCGCCTCAGCCTCCTGAAGTGCTGGGATTATAGGCTTGAGCCATAACACCCAGCCTGCTTTGAATTTTAAGCATTGGAAGTGAATTCCCAGTCATAGTAATGTTACAAGTATATCTGATGTAAGTGTCTAATTGGTTTTTTGACCACTTTTGCTACTGTTGCATTAAAAATGGTGGAATGAGTCATTGTAGTGTGAAAAAAGACACACTGTTCTGGGCACACAGTTCATTTTGTTCATTTGCAAACCAGTAATTCACATTTAATGAACTAATTTACAACCCACACCTGCTAGTTACTATTTGTCTATTATAGTTACTTACCATGAATTTATATTAACCTGCAAAACTGAGATTTAAAATAGACATATTGAATATACAGCCAGGCATTGATTGTTGTCCTAGAAGTAGTTGATAACAATGTTAAATTTGGTTATATAAATACAGTTTTGCTTATCTCTCAGGTACATAATTTTTGACATTAATAAAATTGTCAAGAAGTTTTATGTTGCTGCTTTTAGTAGTGTCGTAATACTATTATGTCCTTCATAATACACATTGGTTTCTTTTTTTTTTTTGAGTTGAAGTCTCACTGTCACTCAGACTGGAGTGCGGTGGCCGCCTCGACCAACTGGGCTCTGGTGATCCTTCCAAGTAGCTGGAACTACAGGCGCGCGCTACCATGCCTCACTAATTTTTGATTTATTGTAGAGATGAGGTCTCACCAAGTTGCCCAGGCGAGTCTCGAACCCGCGGGCTCAGGCAGTCCACTCACCTCAGCCTCCCAAAGCGCTGGGATTACAAGCTGGGCCACCGAGCCCGGCTACATTGGTTTATAATAATACTTTTTAGCCAGACTCGGTGGCTCAGCCTGTAATCCCAGCGCTTTGGGAGGCTGAGGTGAGTGGATTGCCTGAGCCTGCAGGTTTGAGACCCGCCTGGGCAACTTGGCGAGACCTCATCTCTACAATAAATTAAAAAAACAGCCGGGCATGGTAGCGCATGCCTGTAATTCCGGCTACTCGGAAGACTGAGGCGGAAGGATTGCGGAGCCCAGCAAGTCGAGGCTGTGGTGGCCTGGAGCGGCCACTGCACTCCAGTCTGGGTGACAGAGTGAGACTCAAACTCAAAAAATAAAATAAAATAAAATAATACTTTTTGTTACTTCCTTTGGTACTTTTCTCATGTTACATTTAAATGTTAGAAAAAATAAAGGAAAAATGCATCTTCTGGATGTGTGAAATGAGAAAGAACATTAGCAGATGACTTATTAACAAACATTGTCTAGCAATTGAACTGGTAACTGGGTTCATACTTTTTTTTTTTTTTTTTTTTTGAGCTGGAGTCTCACTCTGTTGCCCAGGCTGGAGTGCAGTGGCACACTCATGCCTACCCCAGTGTATACCTGGTGGGCTCCAGCGATCCTTCCACCTTAGCCTTCCAAATAGCTGGAGCTATAGGTGCATGCTACCACACCTAGCTAATTTTTTATTTATAGTAGAGATAAGGTCTCACCAAGTTGCCCTGGCTGGTCTTGAACCTGCAGGCTCATGCAGTCCGCTTGCCTCGGCCTCCCAAAGTGCTGGGATTACAGGCTGAGCCACCTGGGTTCATACCTTTACGAAAATATTGTTGGTACAAATATTAAATGTTTTCCATGTCAACTACTTCAACTAACTAAAGCCATTTGCAGATAGTATTTTTTTCTGTTTTTGTTTTTTTGAGTTGGAGTCTCTATCACCCAGACTGGCATGCTGTAACACAATCAGGGCTCACTGCAACCTCTACTTCCTGAGCTCATGTGATGCTCCCTTCTCAGCTTTCCAAGTAGCTGGGACTACAAGTGTACACCATAGCCGGGCTCGGTGGCTCAGCCTGTAATCCCGTGCCTTTGGGAGGCTGAGGTGAGTGGATTGCCTAGTTCGAGACGCGCCTGGGCAACTTGGCGAGACCTCATCTCCACAATAAATCAAAAAAATCAGCCGGGCGTGGTAGCGCATGCCTGTAATTCCGGCCACTCGGAAGGCTGAGGCGGAAGGATCGCCGGAGCCCAGCAGGTCGAGGCTGCGGTGGCCGGGAGCGGCCACTGCACTCCAGTCTGGGCGACAGAGTGAGACTCCAACTCAAAAAAAAACAAGTGTACACCATCACGCCTGGCTAATTTTTGAGCTTTTGTAGAGATGGGGTCTTGCTGTGTTGCGCAGACTAGTCTCAAACTCCTGAGCTCAAGGGATTCTCCCACCTCGGCCTCTCAAAGTGCTGGGATTACAGGTGTTAACCCCTGTGCCCAACCTTTTTTTTTTTTTTATTCAGTATAAGTTGTATAATCTGTAGTGATAGTCATGTAGTTTCCTTAAAATATCAGCACAAGTTATCATATGATAGTGATGCCTAGGCAAGAGCAGAAGACTCAACAACATACCAGCCAGTTAAGTGTTTTGCATTTAAAAAGACAATATTTATATCATTTTGGGTAAGTGCCCTAGTAAGGTTATTACAAATATATTGTTTTGGCAGTTTATTACTGTTCTAATTGGTAGTGATTATTTCTGTTAGATGAAAGAAAATCCACTTTTATCCAATGTGCTTTTTAAAATGCAGAAGCACTTAACTCCCTTGGCACATTTAGCTTCACTGTTGACTTGCTTTTGGGTGGAGCATAGCAGCCAACTGGCAAATGGCCTGTTTCCTTCCAGTGTGGGAAAGAAAAAGGAATTTTGGCAAGCATTATCTAAGGAGAGCCTTTTATGAGAGTTTCCCAAAGGGATTTATAGGCACTGTGAAATACACATGATCTCAATTTTTAAATAAAATCTCAGTTTTAAACTGAATGCAGAGAACGGGGAGTGATTACTCTTTTTATTTTTTATTTTTTTAAACCAGGTTTCAGTACAGGTATACAAAAAGTATTTTTTTTCTTGCTTCCCTCCCTCCCCCGCCCTTTTTGGCTCTATCAGACCAGAATTCTGGTAATTTAAGAGAAGCAGGCCTGTAACAGCTTCTTGTGTCTTGTTTTTGTAGGAAAATGCAACATGGCAGCAGCAATGGAAACAGAACAGCTGGGTGTTGAGGTATTTGAAACAGCAGAGTGTGAGGACAGTATTGAATCACAAGATCGGCCTAAACTGGAGCCATTTTATGTTGAACGATATTCCTGGAGTCAGCTTAAAAAACTGCTTGCTGATACCAGAAAATACCATGGCTGCATGACGGCTAAAGCGCCACATGATTTCATGTTCGTGAAAAGGCGCGACCCAGATGGGCCCCATTCGGACAGGATCTACTACCTGGGTGAGTACAGGTCATCGTGTCTGAGAGATGCTTCCCATAGACAGACTCAAAGCCTGGGTGTGCTTGGCTTTCACATCGTACTGATTAAATAAATGAATTAATGTCTGGAGGAAAAAACCCTTTTCGTTTGATGAACTTGATTTGGGTTTACCCCATTAACTATTTTTACTTGTAGGTAGTGAATCATGAATTGATTAGGATCCTTTTTCAAAGTTAGAGATGCCAGAAATTTCTTCTTTGTAAAGCTAACTTGAAATGCCTTTCTTTAGGAATGGTCTGATTAAGAAAACAAACAAAAGATTTTATTGTTTGTTTTCTGCTCCCAATAACTGATGCTTTCATTTTTTTTTTTTTTTTTTGAGTTGGAGTCTCACTCTGTCACCCAGACTGGAGTGCAGTGGCCGCTCCCGGCCACCGCAGCCTCGACCTGCTGGGCTCGGCGATCCTTCCGCCTCAGCCTTCCGAGTAGCTGGAATTACAGGCACGCGCTACCACGCCCGGCTGATTTTTTGATTTATTGTAGAGATGAGGTCTCGCTGCCCAGGCGGGTCTCGAACCCGTGGGCTCAGGCAATCCACTCACCTCAGCCTCACAAAGGCGCGGGATTACAGGCTGAGTCACCGAGCCCGGCTGATGCTTTCATTTAAAAAAATTTTTTTTAATTTTTATTTTTTTGAGTCAGAGTCTCATTCTTTTGCCCAGGCTGGAGTGCAGTGGCACACTCATGGCCATCCTAGCGTCGATCTACTGAGCTTCAGTGATCCTTCCGCCTCAGCCTTCCAAGTAGCCGGACCTACAGGTGCGCGCTACCACGCCCAGCTAATTTTTGATTTATTGTAGAGATGAGGTCTCGCCAAGTTGCCTGGGCTGGTTTCAAACCTGTGGGCTCAGGCAATCGACTCACCTCCGCCTCCCAAAGTGCTGGGATTACAGACTGAGCCACTAAGTCCAGCCTGCTTTCTTTTTTTTGAGTTGGAGTCTTACTCTGTCACCCAGGCTGGAGGGCAGTGGCACGTTCCTGGCCAACACAACCTCGACCTGCTGGGTTCCAGTGATTCTTCTGCCTCAGCCTTCCAAGTAGCTGGAACTGCAGGTGCGCACTGTCATGCCTGGCTAATTTTTGATTTATTGTAGAGACGAGGTCTCGCTAAGTTTCCTAGGTGGGTCTCAAACCCACAGGCTCAGGCGATCCTCTCACCTCAGCCTCCCAAAGTTCTGAGATTACAGGCTGAGCCACTGAGCCCAGCCTTCTTTCATTTTTTTAAACCATGGTTTTGATCTCTTCCTGAGTCTATTCCCTACAAATTTAAGGTCTGTTTAAATTAAATATATTAATCCACTGATTTACTTCTTTATTAAAAATTTGAAAAGTAGGTTTTCTCTCCTCCAAAGCCATTTCCAATTTGTGTGTGCATGTGTGTAATCTTTGTAGAGCCATTCTCTACATGAGTCTACATCATAATTACAGATTCATTCTTTTTATAACAACTTCAGAATATCCCATTATGTAATTATGCCATATTTTACTTAACTAGATCTCAATTTAGGTTTTTTTGTTTTTTTGTTTTTTTGTTTTTTTTGAGTCGAAATCTCACACTGTCGCCCAGACTGGAGTGCAGTGGCCGCTCCCGGCCACCGCAGCCTCTACCTGCTGGGCCCCGGCGATCCTTCTGCCTCAGCCTTCCGAGTAGCTGGAACTACAGGCGCGCACTACCATGCCTGGCTAATTTTTTGATTTGTTGTAGAGATGAGGTCTTGTCAAGTTGCCCAGGCGGGTCTCAAACCCGCGGACTCAGGCAGTCCATTCACCTTGGCCTCCCAAAGCGCTGGGATTACAGACTGAGCCACCAAGCCCGGCCAATTTAGGTTTTTTAATCTGCTAATATAAATGGAAAGGCAGTGAATATCACTATATTAGGTCATTTTGCACATGTGTGAATATACCTGTAGAATTCCTAAGAGTGAAATTGTTGGAACAAAGAGTAATTGTGTACTGAATTTTGATATTCCTGAATTTCCCCTCCAAAGAGGTTATGGAGTTTATACTTTGGCACTTTCTCATATTATGTATTTCTCTGTATCTATACCAATAGCGAGTAAATAATGTTTTTATATTTTTCCAGTCTGATTAGTGAACAGCAGTCTCTCATTGTAGTTTTTATTTTGTTTCTCTTTTATTTGAGATAAGATCTTACTCTGTTGCCCAGGCTGTAGTATAGTGGCACAATCATGACTCACTGTAGCCTTGACCTTCTGAGCTCAAGTGATTCTCTTACCTCAACCTCCTGAGTAGCTGGGAATACAAGCACATGTCACTATACCCACCTACTTTTTGATTTTGTGTAGAGATGGGTTCTTGCTCTGTTGCCCAGGCTGGTCTCAAACACCTGGCATCAAGCAATCTTCCTCCCTCAGCCTCCCAAAGTGCTGGAATTATAGACATGAGCCACTGTGTCTGGCTGATATTTTATTTCTTCTCTTCTGAATGAAGTTGAGCATCATTTCGCATGTTTAAAAAGTTATTTGTGGCCAGGCGTAGTGGCTCATGCCTGTAACCTTTGCACTTTGGGAGGCTGAGGTGGGAGGATTGCTTGAGGCCAGGAATTCAAGACCAGCCTGGACAACATAGTGAGCCATGTTTTAGGACTACATTATGTTTATATTTATATTATATTTACAAGTTTATTATATTTCTATTAATATATTACAATAAATTCATTATATTTACAAATTTAGGATAAATTTGATATCTTTAAGATGTTGAACTTTTCTTTCTTTTTTTTTTTCGATTTATTGTAGAGATAAGGTCTCACCAAGTTGCCCAGACTGGTCTCAAACCCGAACCCATGGGCTCAGGCAGTCCTCTCACCTCAGCTTCCCAAAGTGCTAGGATTATAGGCGTGAGCCACTGTGCCTGGCCTATGTTGAGCTTTTCAAGAAAATTGTATGCCTTGTTATTTTTTCAAGTCTTCTATGTCTGTCCAGAATTTAAAACCTTTCTCCATTTAATGCTCCCCCCCCCCCACTTGCCCAGGCTGGGGTGCAGTGCTGTAATCATAGCTTGCTGTAACCTTTAATTTCTGGGCTTAAGTTGTCCTCCCATCTCATCCTCCCAAGTAGCTGAGACTACAAGTGCACACAACCATGACCAGCTAATTTTTTTTGTAGAGATGGGCTCTTGCTTTGTTGTCCAGCTGGTCTTAAACCCCTGACCTCAAATAATCCTGCCTTGGCCTCCCAAAGTGTTGGGATTGTAGGCATGAGCCACTGCACCTGACATATTTTTTTTAATTGTTTAATATACTTTAGACTTTTTTTTGAGATCCTAACTGGGGGAAATTTTTTATTTTGTTTGAAATTATAAATTTTTGAGAGCCCTTAGTCTAACTGTGGCATGCTTAGAAGAATCCCTGTTATTTAGCAACAAGAATTTTGTTACTTTGTCACTCTAATGTTTTACTTTCTCACATGCTAAATTTTATCTCTTGTTCTTTTCTTTTTTTTCCCCAAGAGGCAGGGTCTTGCCCTGTTGCCCTGACTGGAGTGCAATGGCATGATCATTACTTACTGAAGACCTGAACTCCTGGGCTCAAGCCATTGTCCTACCTCAGCCTCCCAAACTCCCAAAGTGTTGCCATTGCAGGTGTGAGCTACCACACCCAGCCCCTCTTGTTTTTTCTTTTTTTGAGTAGGAGTCTCACTTTGTTGCCCAGGCTGGAGAGCAGTGGCATGCTCATGGCCACTGCAACCTCGAACTGCTAGGCTCAGGTGATCCTTCCACCTCGGCCTTAAAAGTAGCTGGTACATGCCACCATGTCTGGCTAATTTTTTGACTTATTGTAGAGATGAGATCCCACCAAGTTACCCAGGCTGGTCTCAAACCCCTGAGCTCAGGCAATCCTCTCACCTCTGCCTCCCCAAGTGCTGGGATTATAGGCATGAGCCACCATGCCCAGCGCCCTCTTTATTTTGTTTCCTAGAAACAAGACTCATTGCTACTGTTTCCCGAAGACATCAGCCCACACAGAGTGCTGTAGTTGTGAAGATCAATAAAAACCATTAGGAAAGAATGGAAAAAGCCCATTTTGTGCTTATACAGAACTGGTGTGTCTGGACACAGACAGTGTGGGGGAAGTTTTTACTGCTCATGAGTAAAACCAAGGAACATGTTAGGAACTAGGAGCACATAGAGAACAGCAACTGAAATGATTGTGGGAAATAGCCCTCATTTGAGGAGAGAAGAAGACTTTTTTTTTTTTTTTTAAATATTTTGAGGGCTGAAGGCTCTTAGAAGGAGAATGCTTAAGGAGCTCTGATCACATTTTGTAAAATGATGCATGGTTGACTAGGTGACCACAGTCATAGTAATTCTACAACAAAGCAACGTTGGAATATATAAAATAAATTTTAGATAAAATCGAGCTAAAGCATATGTCAGCTGATGTCTAACTTTTTACTCCAAAAGCAATGCAAACTAGGAAAAGCTTAGAAAAATAAGGGGATGACAGAAGATATAGATATTTGGAGACTAGCACAAAGTTACTATACCCTTCCCCAGACTACCTTCTGCTACTGTTATCAGAAAAAGAAGTGGAGGATCTCTTTCACTCAGGAGAAGGTTTCTTGTTCTTTCTGATGATTTCTTCTTTCCTGCACTCTTTCCTAGCTTTTTGGAAGTGTTACCTTCCTACCTCTTAGGGTAGAATGGCACTGTTTTGCCGCTTTGTTCAAATTTTTTTTGGTTCACTTTTTTTTTTTTTTTTTTTTTTTTTTTTAGTCAGGATCTCATCTGTTGCCCAGGCTGGAATGCAGTGGCATGATCACAGTTCACACAACCTCCACCTCCTTTCACTCAGGCAATCCTTCCACCCTAGCCTTCCCAGTAGCTGGAATTACATGCACAAGCCACCATGCCAGGCTAGTTTTTTAATTTTTTTGTAGAGAGGAGGTCTTGTTATATTACCTGGGCTGGTCTTGAACTCTTGGGCTCAGGTGGTCCTCCCGCCTTGACCTCCCAAAGTGTTGGGATTACAGGCTTGAGCTACCATGCCTGATCTGGTTCACATCTTTATAACCATAGTGTACTTTTATTATTCCTGTATTGTTATTTTATTTTATTTTGCATCAGAGTCTCACTTTGTTGCCCAAGCTGGAGTACAGTGGCATGTTCACAGCTAACTGCAGCCTTGACCTGTTGGACTCAGGTGATCGATCCTTCCACCTCAACCTTCCAAGTAGCTAGAACTATAGGCATGTGCCACCATGCTAGGCTAATTTTTTTCGTTTATTATAGAGATGAGGTCTCACCATGATGCCCAAGCTGATCTTGAATTCCTGGGTTCAGGCAGTTCTCTTGCTTCAGCCTCCCGAGGTGCTGAGATTACAGGTGTGAGCTACCACGCCTGGCCCATAGAATAGATTTAACTTCTTAGTTTAGATCTCTTTTCCCTTTGCCCTTCCCCAGCAAAGGACAGAGATATTTAGCAAATCAGATATCAGTTTCTGTGTTGTTTTAATATGAGAATCATTTTATTTGAAACCCCAAAGGTTTTTTGTTTTTTTTTTTTTTGAGTTGGAATCTCACTCTGTCGCCCAGGCTGGAGTGCAGAGGCACGCTCATAGCCACTCCAGCGTTGACCTGCTAGGCTCTGGTGATCCTTCCACCTCAGCCTTCCAAGTAGCTGCCGGAATTACAGGTGTGTGCTGCTACATCCGGCTAATTTTTGATTTATTGCGGAGACAAGATCTTACCATGTTGCCCATGCTGGTCTCGAACCCCTGGACTCAGGCATTCCTCTCACCTCGGCCTTCCAAAGTGCTGAGATTACAGGCTTGAGCCACCACACCTGGCCCCGAAGGCCTTTTTTTTTTTGAGTTGGAATCTCACTCTGTCACCCAGACTGGAGTACAGTGGCCGCTGCTGGGCTTGGTGATCCTTCCTCCTCAGCCTTCCGAGTAGCTGGAATTACAGGCATGCACTACCACACCCGGCTGATTTTTTGATTTATTGTAGAGATGAGGTCTCGCTGCCCAGGCGGGTCTCGAACCCGTGGGCTCAGGCAATCCACTCACCTCAGCCTCCCAAAGGCGCGGGATTACAGGCTGAGCCACCGAGCCCAGCTGGAGTCTTGGTTTTATTGAAGAAAATTTTTGTGCCATATATCTTACTCGTTAACACTTATTATAGATCCCATAGAGTACAAAATATTGCGTTATGTGCTTAGCAGTATGACTGTAGTAATGCTATTTGAAAAAAAGAATAACAACCAGGCACGGTGTCTCATGAGGCGAGAGGATTGCCTGAGTCCATAGGTTGGAGACCAGCCTGGGCAACTTGGTGAGACCTTGTCTCTACGATAAATAAAAGATTAGCCAGGTGTGGTAGTATGTGCCTGTAGTTCCAGCTTCTTTGAAGGCTGAGGCGGAAGGATCACCTGAGCCCAGCAGGTTGAGGCTGTGGCGGCCATGAGCATGCTACTGCATTCCAGTGTGGGTGACAGAATGAGACCCTGACTCAAAAAAAAAAAAGAATAGCAATAAATGATTGTTTTCTCTTATAGCCATGTCTGGTGAGAACAGAGAAAATACACTGTTTTATTCTGAAATTCCCAAAACCATCAACAGAGCAGCAGTCTTGATGCTGTCTTGGAAGCCTCTTTTGGATCTTTTTCAGGTAGGATTAAATATTGTTTTTCCTGTGATTTGGTGTTTGTTTTCAGGTATTGCATTTATTTAGAGATTGAGATTTTTTTTATGTGAAATACATGTAAATCAAAAGGAATTAAAACATTTTTATGTTTTTGCATGTGTGACCCTTAAATTCTATTTAATTCTCAGTATCTGAAACTGAGGGATATTACAATTCAGTTTTTTTTTTTTTATTACTTTCTCTGTTTTTTAATTTTTTTTTTTGAGTTGGAGTCTCATTCTGTCACCCAGGCTGGAGGGCAGTGGCATGCTCCCAGCTACCACAGCCTCAACCTGCTGGGCTCAGGTGATTCTTCCGCCTCAGCCTTACAAGTAGCTGGAACTACAGGCACACACCACCATGCCCAGCTAATTTTTTTTTTTTTTTAATTTATTGTAGTGATGAGGTCTCACCAAGTTGCCCAGGCTGGTCTCAAACCCATGGACTTGGGCAGTCCTCTCACCTCAACCTCCCAAAGTGCTGGGATTATGGGCGTGAGCCACCACACCCAGCCAACATTCTCCCTGTTTAACTGCCTTTTCTTTCCATAAACTTTTCCATTATATCATTCTCACTTTTTTTAGAGAAGTTGTTCAAATAAGCAAACAAATGTTTATTTCCAGAAAGGCTTTTGCTTAAATATTTAAATTGAATTTGTAGTTCTAAGACTTAGTAACAGCACTAACTTTAGTGCAGCTACCTTCATGTTTTATTCTAAATAGTATAGTTCAATTTATGTCAAATCAAAGATTAAGATTTTTTTCCTCTCAATATTTTATCTTTCAATGAAAAATTAATTAGTTGAAAACATCCCAAGGACAACATGATAGTTTGGGTGCAATTTTTTCCCTTCAAAGTCTATTTTCACTACTAAATTTTGAGGCTATCGAAAGTTTTGAATGCCAAAATGATTGAACTTTATTCTTGTCTCTAATGTATACAGTACTCATCTAAAGACTCTTTACCAAGGAATCTTTCAGCAGACTTCCTGAAATTAATCTGCTTAACATTGCTGGCAAATTTTGGGGTCACTAAAAATGTAGACTCCATAGTATGGAGATGCTAGGAATTCAGTGAAAAAAATCAAAGGCAGGTTTTCAGAAGACTGGGATGGGTGACATTCCTCTTGCATTAGGCAACACTGGACTATGGAATGTATTCTCGAGAAGAAGAACTATTAAGAGAAAGGAAACGCATTGGAACGGTGGGAATTGCATCGTATGACTATCACCAAGGCAGTGGAACGTTCCTGTTTCAAGCTGGTAGTGGAATTTATCATGTGAAAGATGGAGGGCCCCAAGGATTTACGGTAAGTTGAAGTTATTGCTGGTTAAATCTGTTTTGAGTTCCAAAAGGTTATTTACACCCAAATCAGAAATCTCAGTTTACCTTCCAACTAGGAAGTTAGTAACAATGAAAACAGGAAGTAAGGATATTAATTTCCAATCATAAGCATTAATTTTTCCAGTGACATTAAGATACAGTTTTTAAAATGCAAAAGGCACTTGCTATCTAGGAGACAGAGCAAGGGGCATCAACTCCTATTGTCTATATGAGCACTTAGGAGGATTTTGAAAGGTAATGTTAGCACAAGGCAATTCATTTTTGGTTCCCTTGAAAGCTAATTCATCTTAATAAATGATTTTATATGTTGGGTTTTATTCTAGGTAATACATTATGAGTTTTGGAACTATTCTTTTGATAGAATTGTACTGATCTGGGCTTTCATTACATTTTTTTATGTTTTAGATTAGAAAATATAGTTTATTAAGAAAGTAAATTAGAGAGAGTGAGAGAAAGAAAGAAGAGTTTCAGGCCGGGTACAGTGACTCAAGCCTGTAATCCCAGCACTTTGGGAGGCTGAGGTGAGGGGATTGCCTGAGCCCACGGGTTCAAGAACAGCCTGGGCAACTTGGCGAGACCTCATCTCTATAATAAATCAAAAAATTAGCCTGATGTGATATCCCATGTCCATAGTTCTGGCTACTTGGAAGACTGAGGTGGAAGGATTGCCTGAGCCCAGCAGGTCGGTGCTATGGTGGCCGTGAGCATACCACTGCACTCTAGCCTGGGTGACAGAGTGAGAATCTAACTCAAAAAAAAAAAAAAAAAGAGAGATTTACCTCCCCAAGGCAGGGAAGGAGGCCAAAGCCAAGAAACATGGCAACAGCTATAGCTCAGAGTGCACGTGACCACACCAGAATCTAGTAAGGCAGTGGCCTTCATTACATTTTTATGAGCAAGGTTTTATGTTGGTAAAATTAATTTTTTGCTTTTTTGAGTTGGAGTCTTACTCGTCGCCCAGGCTGGAGTACAATGGCACGCTCATGGCCACTGCAGCCTCTACCTGCTGAACTCAAGTGATCCTTCTACCTCGGCCTTCCGAGTAGCTGGAACTATAGGTGCACACCACCACATCTGGCTAATTTTTTGATTTGTTGCAGAGACGAGGTCTCACCAAGTTGCTCAGGCTGGTCTTGAACCCATGGGGTCAAGTAATCCTCTTGCCTCCACCTTCCAAAGTGCTGGGATTATAGGTGTGAGCCTCCATGCCCAGTGGTAAATTAATTTAAAACTATTTAATAAAGAGAACATTCAATTAGTAAATGACTAAGAAAATATTTAGGCCAGGCTTGGTGACTCAGCCTGTAATCCGCGCCTTTGGGAGGCTGAGGTGAGTGGATTGCCTGAGCCCGCGGGTTCGAGACCCGCCTGGGCAGTGAGACCTCATCTCTATAATAAATCAAAAATCAGCCGGGCGTGGTAGCACACATCTATAATTCCGGCTACTCGGAACGCTGAGGTGGAAGGATCGCCAGAGCCCAGCAGGTTGAGGGTGCAGTGGCCGAGAGCGGCCTCTGCACTCCAGTCTGGACGACGGAGTGAAACTCCAACTCAAA
>NW_007017170.1:167436-205765 GCF_000164805.1 Carlito syrichta
AGCCACAGCAGCCTCGACCTTGGGCTCTGGCGATCCCTCTGCCTCAGCTTTCCAAGGAGCTGGAACTATAGGCATGCACTACCACGCCCAGCTAATTTTTTGTTTATTGTAGAGATGAGGTCTCTCCAAGTTGCCCAGGTGAGTCTCAAACCCGTGGACTCAGGCAGTCCAGTCACCTTGGCCTCCCAAAGTGCTGGGATTACAGGCTGAGCCACCGAGCCTGGCCCCAAAATTACTCTTAAACAGATTGAGACAACACAATTTATGAGGTGCTGTTTCATTGCCTTTTATTTCTTCTCCTGTTATCTTTTCTCATTCAAAGTAAAAAAAAAAAAAAAAGAGTCCTTCCTTATAAATTTAGACAGTTGAAAATGTATTTTTCTGCAGAGCAGTTATCAGAGTTGATATTTTACCTGAAAATATTGTTCATCTTTTTTTTTTTTTTTTGAGTTGGAGTCTCACTCTATCACCCAGACTGGAGTGCAGTGGCTGCTCCTGGCCACCGCAGCCTCGACCTGCTGGGCTCTGGCGATCCTTCCGCCTCAGCCTTCTAAGTAGCTGGAACTACAGGCGCATGCTACCACGCCCAGCTAATTTTTGATTTATTGTAGAGATGAAGTCTCGCCAAGTTGCCCAGGCGGGTCTTGAACCTGTGGGCTCAGGCAATCCATGTTCATCTTTTAAGAAGGGTACTAGCAAACATGTTTATGTATCAGCCTGATACTTACCTTAAAATGTTGTTTACTTTTCTAGCAACAACCTTTACGACCCAATTTAGTGGAAACTAGTTGTCCCAACATACGGATGGATCCAAAATTATGCCCTGCTGATCCAGACTGGATTGCTTTTATACATAGCAATGATATTTGGATATCCAACATTGTAACCAGAGAAGAAAGGAGGCTCACTTATGTGCACAATGGTAAGGCATAGTTCTTCAGATCTACTTTTATGAAGAGTATTTTTTAAGTAATCAAGTCTTTCAAAAAACAGTGAAAAATACGGAAGAATATTGGTATGTACCATCTGTATAATACTGGTACATTATACAGATGCTTGTTGTTTTTTTGTTTTTGTTTTTGTTTTTTTGAGTTGGAGTCTCACTCTGTCACCCAGACTGGAGTGCAATGGCTACTCACGGCTACTGCAGCCTCGACCTGCTGGGCTCCAGCGATCCTTCCACCTCAGCCTTCCAAGTAGCTGGAATTACAGTCATGCACTACTATGCCTGGCTAATTTTTTGATTTATTGTAGATATGAGATCTCGCCAAGTTGACCAGGCGGGTCTCGAACCTAAGGGCTCAGGCAATCCACTCACCTCAGCCCCCAAAGCGCGGGATTACAGGCTGAGCCACCGAGCATGACTCAGATACTTTTTTTAATGTTCATTTTCAAACAGTACAATAATAGCATCTCTTATATGATTGTTTTGTTTTGTTTGGGTCAAAGTCAAAGACTCACTCTGGTACCCAGACTGAAGTGCAATGTCACAGATCACAGCTCACTGCAGCCTTAACTTCCAGGGCTCAGGCCATCCTTCCATCTCAGTCTCCCAAGTAGCTGGGACTATAGGCATGCACAACCATATTCGGCTAATTTTCTGGGTTTTTGTAGAGACGGGGTCTTTTTTTATTTTTTTTTTTGAGTTGGAGTCTCACTCGGTCACCCAGACTGGAGTGCAGTGGCCGCTCCCGGCCACCGCAGCCTCGACCTGCTGGGCTCTGGCAATCCTTCCGCCTCAGCCTTCCAAGTGGCCGGAATTACAGGCATGCACTACCACGCCCGGCTGATTTTTTGATTTCTTGTAGAGATGAGGTCTCACTGCCCAGGCGGGTCTCCAGCCCGTGGGCTCAGGCAATCCACTCACCTCAGCCTCCCAAAGGCACGGGATTACAGGCTGAGCCACCGAGCCCGGCTGAGACAGGGTCTTACTGTGTTGCCTATGCTGTTGTTTAACCCCTGGACTCAAGCAGTCCTCTTGCTCCAGTCTCCCAAAGTGCTGGGATTACAGGTACGAGCCACCATGCCAGGCCTGCATGAGAAAGTCTTAAAGTAAAAGATAGTATGTTTTGTGAGAAGTTAGGCAACTTGGTGGTTGAAAAACATAAGATTTGAGTCAAGAAGTAGCAGAAGGATGGCAGATAAGAAGGGCCAGGACAAGAGTGTATTGGAAATGAGCATGTACTTTGTCATAATATGGGGCCCACTGAAAAGCTTTTTAGCAGTTGAGTGGTTGCAGATAAATGATTCTGAATACTCTGTGAAAGTTGCATTTGAGAAGCACAAGACTAGAGACAGGGACACCAAAGTTTGACTTGTAATTTGCAAGTTACATGGCCTCCAACTAAAGCATAGACTAGAGAAAAGGCAGTGGAATTGGGAAAATCTTAAGTAAAAAGTATAGGTTTAATGGGTCTCTCTTCGAAGTCAGGAAATCAGAACAGCTACGAATGGCAGTAGAAAGACTAGGTTGGTAGTTAGTAAATCTTTTGGAAATCCTAGTCATTTTTTCATGCTTTCAACCAACATTAGACATTCACTGTGTACCAGTTATTTTACTTGAGACTGGGACTACAAAGCTCTGACATAATTGTCACTTTTTTTGTATTTTTTTCTTCTGAGAAATTGTTTTCCACACAGGTTTTATGAAGATTGGCAGAATTTAAAATAGAAAGCACTGGAACCCTGTAGGTTGTTATAGCATTATTTTTATTCCTTATTGTGCATGTAGGTATGTGGTATGTTTTCAGGATTAGTTAGTGGTTAAGGATATAGTTAGAAAATATAGAATAGCTGGGCTCGGTGGCTCAGCCTGTAATCCTGCGCCTTTGGGAGGCTGAGGTGAGTGGATTGCCTGAGTCTGCGGGTTCGAGACCTGCCCGGGCAACTTGGTAAGACCTCATCTCTACAATAAATCAAAAATTAGCCGGGCGTGGTAGCGCGCGCCTATGGCTCCAGCTACTTAGAAGGCTGAGGCAGAAGGATCGCCGGAGCCCAGCAGGTCGAGGCTGCACTCCAGTCTGGGTGACACAGTGAGATTCCAACTCAAAAAAAAAGAAAATATAGAATAATATAGAATTAGACTATCTGGGTTTGAGTCCCAGTTCTACCATTTATTATAAATTCTGTGACCTTGAGCAAGTTATTTAACCTATCTCTTAGTTTCCACATCTGTAAAAATGTTTTGTTTTGTTTTGTTTTGAATTGGAGTCTCACTCTGTCACCCAGGCTGGAGTATAGTAGCAGACTCATGACTATTGCAGCCTTGACCTACTAGGCACAATCCTTCGCCTCAGCCTTCCAAATAGCTGGAACTCCAGGTGCCGTCTACCACACCTGACTGATTTTTTTTATGTATTGTGGAGACAAGGTCTTGCCAAGTTACCTAGGCTTGGTCTCGAACCTCTGAGCTCAGGTAGTCCTCTAGACTTAGCCTCCCAAAGTGCTGGGATTACAGGCATGAGCCACTGCGCCCTTTCTCCACCTCTGTAGAAATGTTAATAGCACATCAACATGAGGTTTTAATGAGTTAAGATTTATGAAGTATTTAGGACAGTGCTTGAAACATGACAAGTACTACATAAGTGTTTTTTTAGATAGAAAGATAGGTAGGGAGTGAGCATCACAACTTATTCCACTTATCCATAATGAATTTCTACATGAAAGTACACTTTAGATGGGTTTAGTCAATCAGCATGTGCATGTATTTATTCTCTGCGTAGCATATTGAGGAATTTAAAAGCAATAAAATTCTAGCTTTTACTCTCAGATGCTTGTCTTGTTTTTTGTTTGTTTGTTTGTTTGTTTTTTGAATTGGTGTCTCACTCTGTTGCCCAGGCTGGAGTGCAGTGGCACACTCACAGCCACCACTGCCTCGACCTGCTGGGCTCAGATGATCTTCCCGCTTCAGCCTTCCAAGTAACTGGAACCACAGAGGCAAGCCAGTTTGCCCAGCTAATTTTTCTTGATTCATTGTAGAAAAGAGGTCTCACCAAGTTGCCCAGGCTGGTCTTGAACCCATGGGCTCAGGCAGCCCTCTCACCTCATCCTCCCAAAGGGCTGGGATTATAGGCGTGCACCACTCCTCGCCTCAAATGCTTATCTTATTGGGAGGGCAAGATGATACCATTATTCATTTAGTGAATAACTTAATAACTGAGTTCTGTAAGTGTTGAGGACATAAAAGTGAGTGGTATCTATCTTTATATCTGAAGGATAACAAAATATAAAATAGGATGGGGGTATAATTGTGGGTTAAACGATCCAAGACAACTGAGCACTGGTCTTGGCTCTATCATTAATACCAAAGTTGAAAACACTCTGAAAACTGAACTTAGTTTTCATTAACTTGGTGCTGAAACTCATTTGGCAGTCAGACCTGACCTGACCTGAACTGAACTGACCTGAGGATATTTATAACCTTAATCCTACTTACTGTGCCTGTTCACAAATTTGCTGCAGAAATATTGGTGTATTTGATTGCAAGATATTTGGTTACCCTGCTGGAAATGTTATGTAATATATGGTAGATGTATAGTATATGAAAAATCCCCCAAATTAAGAATTCCAAATACTTCTGGACCCAAAATTTTTGAGTAAGTGATCATTGGTTTAGCTAATATGGAAAATGTCAGATAATATGGAAAATACAGACAAGCAAAAATAAAGAATTAAAACTTGCCTATAAAATTAAAATCACCATTAGATAATTGTAACACACCCACTAGACTGGCCAATGGGAAAAAGATCAAGAATACCTAATGATGGAGAGGAACTTTAAAACATTGCTGGTAAGAGTATAAAATAATATAAATACTCTGGAAAACTGGCAGTTTCTAATAAAGTTAAACTTATACTTACTGTATTATTCATCCATTCCACTTCTGAATACTTAAGAATAATGAAAATATGTATCCACAAAATTCTTTTTTTTAATTTGAGTCAGAGTCTCAACTGTCGCCCAGATTGGAGTACAGTGGCATACTCAACTACTGCAGCTTCGACCTGCTGGGCTCAGGTGATTCTCAGCCTTCCAAATAGCTGGAATTACGGGTGCAGGCCACCATACCCAGCTAGTTTTTTTGTTTTTAATTGTAAAGATGAGGTCTTAACAAGTTGTCTAGGCTGGTCTTGAAACCTGGGCTCAGACAGTCCTCTCATCTCTGCCTCCCAAAGTGCTGGGATTTCGTGCGTGAGCCACTGCGCCTGGCCACAAAATTCTTACACAAGAATGTACATAGCATCTTAATTTATAAAAGCCAAATACTGGAAGCAGCCCAGATGTCCACAGAACTGTTGGCTACAATGAAATACTTCTCAGCATTAAACAGGAATGAATTGACATATGTAACAATGAATTAATCTCAAAAACGACACCAAAGTATATACTGTATGATTTATTTATATAGTAGATTTCACAACTCATTTAGGTGAAATCTAGACTGTGTGACATGTTGGCTCATACCTGTAATGTCACCACTTTGAGAAGCCAAGGCAGAAGGATTGATTGAACCCAGGAGTTCAAGACCAGTCTAGGAAACATATCCAGACCTCATCTCTTCAAAAAATCAAAACATTTTCCAGTGTAGTGGTGCATGGAGGCTGAGGCAGAGGGATCACCTGAGTCCTGAAGGTGAAGACTACGGTGAACCTTGATTGTGTCAGTGTACTCCAGCCTGGGTGAGAGAGTGAGACCCGACTCAAAAAATAATAATAAGCAGTATACTTATGAATTTGTAAATTATAAACCAGTCTTAAAACTTATTCATCTCATTACTTGAAGATTTTAATTTTCTTTTTTTTTTTTGAGTTGGAGTCTCATTCTGTCGCCCAGACTGGAGTGCAGCCCAGCCTCGACCTGCTGGGCTCCAGCGATGCTTCCGCCTCAGCCTTCCAAGTAACTGGAGTTATAGACATGCACTACCACGCCCGGCTGATTTTTTGATTTATTGTAGAGATGAGGTCTCGCTGCCCAGGCGGGTCTCGAACCCACTCACCTCAGCCTCCCAAAGGCGCGGGATTATAGGCTGAGCCACTGAGCCCGGCAAAGATTTTAATTTATAACTCAGTACTCTTTATTTTTTATTTTTATTTATTTATTTATTTTGAGTTGGAGTCTCACTCCGTCGCCCAGACTGGAGTGCAGTGGCCGCTCCTGGCCACCACAGCCTCGACCTGCTGGGCTCTGGCGATCCTTCCACCTCAGCCTTCCAAGTAGCTGGAACTACAGGCACGCACTACCACACCCGGCTAATTTTTTGATTTATTGTAGAGATGAGGTCTTGCCAAGTTGCCCAGGCGGGTTTCGAACCCGCGGGCTCAGGCAATCCACTCACCTTAGCCTCCCAAGGTGCGGGATTACAGGCTGAACTACCAAGCCCAGCTATTTTTATTTTTTAGAGATAGGGTTTCACTCACTCTGTCACCCAGGCTGGAGTGCATTAGTATGATCAAAGCTCGCTGCAGCCTTGAACTCATAGACCCAACTATTCATCTTACCTCAGCCATCTGAATAGCTGGGACTATAAGCACACACTGTGTATTAGCATACACACATACTGGCTAATTTTAAAAATTTTTTGTAGAGATAAAATCTCCCTGTGTTGCCCAGGCTAGTCGCCAATTCTAAGCCTGAGGCAGTCCTCCTGCCTCAGTCTCCTAAAGTGCTGGGTTACAGGTATGAGTTACCATGTTCAGCCATCTCAGCACTTTTTAAAAAATGTGCTTGTAGGCCAGGCATGGTGGCTCATACCTATAATCCTAGCACATCCTGGTTTCAAGACCAGCCTGGGCAACTTGGCAAGACCTTATCTCTACAACAAATAAATAATAATAAAAAAAGTTAGCTGGGTGTGGTGATACATGCCTGTAGTTCCAGCTACGTGGAAGGCTGAGGTGGAAGGATTACCTGAGCCCAGTAGGCTGAGGCTGCAGTCGCTGTGAGCGTGCCGCTGCACTCCAGCCTGGGCAACAGAGTGAGACTCCAACTCAAAAATAGATAAATAAATAAAATAGGCCAGGCTTGGTGGCTCAGTCTGTAATCCCAGCACTTTGGGAGGCCGAGGTGAGTGGATTGCCTGAGTCCGTGGGTTTGAGACCTACCCGGGCAACTTGGCAAGACTTTGTTTCTACAATAAATCAAAAAAATTAGCCAGGCATGGTAGCATACCTGTAGTTCAGCTAATTGGAAGACTGAAGCTGGAAGGATCGCCAGAACCCAGCAGGTCGACGCTGGGGTGGTGGTGAGTGTGCCACTGCACTCCTGCCTGGACAATGGAGTGAGACTCCAACTAAAAATCAAAATTTTTTTTAAAAATAAATAAAAATAAAAATGTGCTTATGTAACATTTTAATAAATAGAATCACAGTATACCTGCTATTTAATAATGTATCTTCTTTTATTTAAGTGTATTGCAAACATTTTTCCATGATATAATATTTTTTATAATTTTGGATTTGTGATCGTGCCCTTTTTTTTTTTTTGAGTTGGAGTCTCTGTCGCCCAGACTGGATTGCAGTGGCCACTCCCAGCCACCGCAGCCTCGACCTGCTGGGCTCCAGTGATCCTTCCACCTCAGCCTTCCAAGTAGCTGGAACTACAGGTGCGCTCTACCACTTCCAGCTAATTTTTTTTTTTATTTATTGCAGAGATGAGGCCTCGCCAAGTTGCCCAGGGGGGTCTCGAACTCGCAGGCTTAGGCAGTTCACTCACCTCAGCCTCCCAAAGCGTGGGATTACAGGCTGAGCCACCAAGGCCGGCTTGGTTTTTCTTGAGGAAGAATCTCACTCTATTGCCAAGGCTGGAGTGCAGTGGCATGCTCATGGCCACTGTAGCCTCAATCTGCTGGTCTCTGGCAATACTTCCACCTTAGCCTTCCAAGTAACTGGAACCACAGGTGTGTACCACCATGCCTGGCTAATTTTTTGATATACTGTAGAGATAAGGTCTTTCCAAATTGCCCAGACTGGTCTCAAACCCCTGGGACTCAGGCAGTCCTTTTGCCTCTGCCTGCAAAGTGCTGGGATTACAGGTATGCGCCACCATGCCTGGCTTGTGATTTTGTTTTATTTTTATTTTTTATTTTTTTGAGTTGGAGTCTCACTCTTGCCCAGACTAGAGTGCAGTGGCATGCTCCCAGCCATTGCAGCCTCGACCTCCTGGACTCCAACAATCCTTCTGCCTCAGCCTTCCAAGTAGCCGGAACTACAGACGCATGCTATCACACCCAGCTATTTTTTTATTTATTGTAGAGACGAGGTCTTGCCAAGTTGCCCGGGTGGGTCTCAAACCCGCAGACTCAGGCAATCCATTCACCTCGGCCTCCCAAAGTGCTGGGATTACAGGCTGAGCCACCAAACCCAGCTGTGATTTTGTTTTAAAGCATGAGTTCCCAGGCTGGCACAATGGCTCATGCCTGTAATCCCAGCACTTTGGAAGGCCAAGGTGGGAGGATTATTGGAGGCCAGCCATAGGCAGCATAGCAAGACCTTATCTCTACAACAAATAAAAAAAAGTTATCTGCACATGGTGGTGCATGCCTGTAGTTTTAGCTACTCAGGAGGCTGAGTTGGGAAGACCACCTAAACCCAGGAGGTTGAGGCTATGATTATCATGCTACTGTACTCGAGCCTGGGCAACAGAGTAAGTCACCGACTCAAAAAAAAAAAGCAAACATTCCCTTTAAAACTATTTGCTGGAGCCAGGCTCAGTGGCTTAACCTGTAATCTCAGCACTTTGGGAGGCTGAAGTGAGTGGATTGCCTGAGCCTGCGGGTTCGAGATCTGCCTGGGCAACTTAGTGAGACCTCATTTCTACAATAAAATGAAAAAAGTTAACCGAGCGTGGTAGCTCACGCCTGTAGTTCCAGCTATTTGGAAGGCTAAGGCAAAAGGATCACCAGAGCCCAGCAGGTCGAGGCTGTGGTGGCCGGGAGCAGCCACTGCACTCCAGTCTGGGTGACAAAGGGAGACTCCTACTCAAAACAAACAAACAAACAAACAAACAAAAACTATTTGCTGGAAACCTAAGTGAAAACATGAAAGCTTAGGTGCTCTGGTTGAATGGGAGGAAGGAAGAATATCTGAATTATGTGACCCATAAGACTTTCTAGGTCTAAAGATGTATTTCTTTATGTAGGAGAGACTTGTAACTCCCACCATGTGTTCTTTTCTTTCCCCAATCCTAGCTAAATGGGAAAATAATAACCAACATTTATATGGAGCATGTACTGTAGCTCAGGCTTTGTTCTAAGTGTTATATGTGAATTAACTCGTTAACTAATTTGTTTTATGTGATTAACCTTACAAGGTAGGCACTTGTGCCCAGTTTCAAAGGGGATACTGCAGTGGAGTGAGACAGGATAATTTGCACAAGGTCAGGCAGTAGGTAAACGATGGAGTCTAGATTTGAACTCAGTCTATTTGTTTTTTGTTTGTTTTTATTGTTTTTTGAGTCAGAGTCTCTTTTGCCCAGACTGGAGTACAGTGGTACATTCATCGCTACCGCAGTCTCGACCTGCAGGCTCAGATGATCCTTCCACCTCAGCCTTCCAAGTAGCTAGAATTACAGGCACATGCCACCACACCTGGCTAATTTTTTTATTTATTATGGAGATGAAGTCTTACCAATTTGCCCAAGCTGGTGTTGAACCCCTGGGCACAGGCAGTCCTCTAGCCTCTACCTCCCAAAGTGCTGGGATTGTAGACATGAGCCACCATGTCTGGTGCTGAACTCAGTCTGTTTCGCTCCAGAGTTCACCACTACTCCAGCTACCTTTAAAAATAAACTGAGTCATTTTGCTTAGTACCTGTGCAAGATAGAGATATTTCTATGATAATGCTGCCTTTTTTATTTGTCTAGAATTAGCCAACATGGAAGAGGATCCCAGATCAGCTGGAGTTGCTACGTTTGTTCTTCAAGAAGAATTTGACAGATATTCTGGCTATTGGTGGTGTCCAAAAGCTGAAACAAGTAAGAAAGTTCAAAGTAATATCTTATAGATCAATTAAAGTATCATACAGTTCAACTGTCAATTAGTTAAGTGCATAGATTCTAAATCTTGGATGGTAGATTCTATAGTGATAAAGATTGGATCCTGCCAGTACTTATTTAGAATATATAGACAATATCTCAACATACTGAAGTCTGGTAAAAACAATTGTATTGTGGTTTAATGCCTCAGGTTTCTCAATTCTCTTTGCCGGTTTTTTACCTGGAAATGAGTCTTGGTATGTTGGCAATATTAGCAGCAAAAATTTTTTAAAAACTGCACCTTAATGGGGTGCTGTAAAAGTGTGTGACTGACTAGTAACTGTATGAGCAGAGGACCAAATCAGTGTATGATCAATTCACAAGTATCTCTGTCTAAGAAACAGCTCTCTAAAGTGTGACTTTCAAACTTCTACATCATGATCCAGTTACAGATTTGCTTATAATTGAGGCCTAACACATTGTACATATATAGATATATCTGAAAACAGATTTCAGGAAACATTGTTTATTCTTATATGTAATACCCTCTGATGCTGTTATTCTTCTCTGTTTGTTGTATTTTCTTTATTGCTGATTATTACCCATTAATAGATTTTGTGGCCCACTAATGTTTGCAGCTGACAGTTTGAACACTTCTCTAAGAAACTATGAAAAATACTTATTTTTAAGCCATATTTTAGATTTAGACATTTTAAGATATAAAATATTTTGCTATAGCTGTATTTGTTAGAAGTAGATTTTTGACATGAATAGAGAAACCATTTAAAACAATTGGACTCTATTTAAATAGAATTTATGCTTTTTAATAGGAAGTATTATAAATGCATTTCATTCCTTTTCAACAAAGAATGCATTTTATGGTATGTAAGGACAGAGTCCTTCAAAAGAGTTTTTTTTTCTGTTTTAAAAACATATATACATATTATCTTTAGTTTTTCCTTCAAAAGGAGTAACCTTTAATCAGTAAGAGTGGCTTAGCAGTAACTCATCTTGCTACTACAAAGACTAGTGATATTTTCATACATAAAAGGCCACACATCTTATACATAAATTATTTTTCACTCTTCAGAAATCTAATACTAGAGGAGATGGTCAATTATACTCTCTGGAATAATTAAAAAAAATTTTAATTCCTTTTAAGCTCCCAGTGGTGGTAAAATTCTTAGAATTTTATATGAAGAAAATGATGAATCCGAGGTGGAAATTATTCATGTTACATCCCCTATGTTGGAAACAAGGAGGGCAGATTCATTCCGTTATCCTAAAACAGGTACTATATAAGCATTTATATCTACTCATTTCCTCCTTCCAAATAAGATTTTTTTCTGTAATCATCCAAAGGTATAGTCAACATTGGTCATTTACAGCCTTAGTAAGAATGGGTTGTTCATTAAGTGTCACAGAAATGGATTGTGAATTAAAGGCTAGTTCTTTTAAATTATTTTCAAAGATAGTCATGTCCACAAAACTGTTTACTTCAAGGAATGAATGAAAAGGTTTCTTTGCTAGCAAATAAAGGTCTTTAAGAGATGTTGTTCATAATAAATTAGTAATTTTTTTCTACTTTGCTATATACATCATTTCAACTGTAAAAATGGTTCACAACTTTACTTCTTTCTTTCTTTTTTTTTTTGAGTCGCGGTCTCACTGTCACCCATGCTGGAGTACAGTGAAATGTTCATGGCCACCACAGCCTCAACCTGCTGGGCTCAGATGATCTTTCTGCCTCAGTCTTCTAAGTAGCTGGAACTATAGGCCCACACCATCACACCCAGCTAACTTTTCTTGATTTATTGTAGAGATAAGGTGCCACCAAGTTGCCCACACTGGTCTTGAACCTCTAGGCTCAGGCAATCCTCCCACCTTGGCGTCCCAAAGTGCTGAGATCATAGTTGTGAACCACTGCACCTGGCCCCACTTCTTTATTTCATACTGACTCTTATGTTTTTCAGCCTCTAATTTTTTGATACTCTTATTGAAAAATATGAACTTGTAGCCAGGTGTGATGGCTCACGCCTATAATCCCAGCACTTAGGAGTTGGAGGCCAGAGGACTGTTTGAGTTCAGGGGCTCGAGACCAGCCTGGACAACTTGGTGAGACCTCGTCTCTACAGTAAAACAAAAAATTAGCCAGGTGTGGTGACACATGTCTGTGGTTCCAGCTCCTTGGAAGACTGAGGCAGAAGGAGTCCAGCTTGTCTAGGCTGTGGCAGCCGTGAATGTGCCACTGCACTCCAGCCTGGGCGACAGAGTAAGACTCCTATTTAAAAAAAAAAAGAGGCCGGGCTCGGTGGCTCAGTCTGTAATCCTGCGCCTTTGGGAGGCTGAGGTGAGTGGATTACCTGAGCCTGCGGGTTCGAGACCCGCCTGGGCAGCGAGACCTCATCTCTACAATAAATCAAAAAATCAGCCGGGCGTGGTAGTACATATCTGTAATTACGGCTACTTGGAAGGCTGAGGCTGAAGGATCGTCGGAACCCAGCAGGTCGAGGCTGCAGTGGCCAGGAGCGGCCACTGCACTCCAGTCTGGGTGACAGAGTGAGACTCCAACTCAAAATAATAATAATAATAATAATAATTTGTGATGGGGCTCTGAGATTCTTGTGCATTGAAGCCCTGACTATATGTAGTATTCCTGATTTACTAAAATATAAAGAGGATTGATCTGGCAAAATTAGTGTGAGTAATTTTGGATATGCATTACTATTCATTTATGTTTTTTTCTAAAGGCACAGCAAATCCTAAAGTCACTTTTAAGATGTCAGAAATAATGATTGATGTTGAAGGAAGGGTAAGTATAAAATGTTGAACTGACTTTCTGTGTCATTTGATTAGTGTATTCACTTGGGATCTTTGCTACGCTTTTTTATTTTTGGACTTGAACTTGGTGAGAATCATGATTTTTAGGCTGACCTAATTTTCCACTTGCAAATCCTCCTCCTGATTCCCAAGATAGGAATATGATGATGGGCATATTTACCACTCCTTTCCAATAGTTTCTCCTTTAATTCTCAATGTTAAAAAAAAAAATGCTGATTATTGACTAGTGAGTGGATACCTATTGGGGATTAAATATTCTGTAGTTCTCTCATACTGTGACTTTCCATTAGACAGCCAAATGCTTATAGGCCGCATGTATGGAAGACTGGTTACAAATAGTCTTCTCTGTTGGGCTTTTTAAAAACAGCTTTATAGGGATATAATTCACATACAATATGATTCATTTATTCTTACCTTTTTTTTTTTTTTTTTTTTGAGTTGGAGTCTCACTCTGTCACCCAGACTGGAGTGTAGTAGCTGCTCCCGCAGCCTCGACCTGCTGGGCTCCAGTGATCCTTCTGCCTCAGCCTTCCAAGTAGCTGGAACTACAGGCGCGCGCTACCACCCCCAGCTAATTTTTTTTTTTATTTATTGTAGAGATGAGGTCTCACCAAGATGCCCAGGCGGGTCTCGAACCCAGGCTCAGGCAGTCCACTCACTTGGGCCTCCCAAAGTGTGGGATTACAGGCTGAGCCACTGAGCCCGGCTTATTCTTACTTTAAAAAAATTTTTTTTTGAGTCAGAGTCTCATGCTGTTACCCAGGCTGGAGTACAGTGGCATGTTCACGGCCACCCCAGCATCAACCCACTGGACTCAGGCAATCCTTACACCTCAGCCTTCCAAGTAGCCAGAACTACAGGTGCACTACCACACCTGGCTAATTTTTTGATATACTATAGAGACGAGGTCTCACCAAGTTGCCCAGGCTGGTTTTAAACCCTTGGACTCAGTCAGTCCTCTCGCCTCAGCCTCCCAAAGTGCTGGGATTTTAGGCTTGAGCCACCCCGGCCCCCGCCTATTCTTACTTAAAATTCAGTGGCTTTTAGTATATTCATAGAATTGTGTAACCATCACCATAGTCATTTTTAGAACATTGTCATCACCTAAAAAAAACCCAAAAACCCATCCCCTTAGCCATCATCTGCCAACTTCCCCATACCTCCCAAACCCAGGCAACCCTGAATCTTTCTGTCTCTATAGATTTCCTATTCTGGATATTTTATATAAATGAATCATACAATATGTAGTCTAGCTTCCTTCACTTAGATTATTGTTTTCAAAGTCTGTCTATATTGCATCATGTATCAGTTCTTCATTTCCTTGTATTGCTGAAGATATTATATGGATATAGCACATTTTATTTATCCATTCCTCAGTTGATGGGCATTTGGGTTGTTTCCACTTGTTGGTTACTATATGAATAATGTTGCCAGGAATATGTATGTACATACTTTTGTGGGGGCTTACATTTTCATTTCTCTGGTATAGACCTAGGAGTAGAAGTGTTGAGTCATTTGATAACTATTATTAACCTTTTTTGGAACTGTCAAACTGTTTTCCAAAGTGGCTGCACTCTTTTATGTTCCCACCAGCAATGTCTGATGTTTCTAGTCTCTCCATAGCATCACTGACACTTGTCCATCTTATTTATGACAGCCAACATAGTGGGTGTGGAGTGGCATTGCATTGTGGTTTTGATTTACATTTTCCAGATCCTTTGATTACTTTTTTAAAATTATTTAATTTTAAAATTGTGTCTGTTAGACTTTTTATTTTTATTTGTTTACTTGGGTTTTTTTAGTTGGAGTCTCACTCTGTTGCCCAGGCTAGAGTACAGTGGCATACTCACAGCCACTGTAGCCTCAACCTGTTGGGCTCAGGTGATGCTTCTGCCTCAGCCTTCCACATAGCTAGAACTACAGGCACACACTACCACGCCTGGCTAATTTTTTGATTTATTGTAGAGATGAGGTCTCACCAAGTTGCCCAGGCTGGTCTCGAACCTGTGGGCTCAGGCAGTCCTCTCACCTCAGGCTCTCAAAGTGCTGAGATTATAGGAATGAACCAGGCCTGCTAGACTTTTCTTTTCTTTCTTCTTTTTTTAAGTTGAAGTCTCATTCCGTTGCCCAGGCTGGAGTGCAGTGGCACGCTCTTGGACACCCCAGCTTGACTTGCTGAGCTCCGGTGATCCTTCCACCTCAAGTAGCCAGAACTACAGGCATGCGCTACCATGCCCAGATAATTTTTTTGATTTTTATTGTAGAGATGAGGTCTCACCATGTTGCTCAGGCTAGTCTGGAACCCACGGGCTCAGGTAGTCCTCTTGCCTCAGCCTCCCAAAGTACTGGGATTACAGGCCTGAGCCACAGCTCCTGGTCCTGCTAGGCTCTGGCGATCCTTTTGCCTCAGCCTTCCAAATAGCCGGAACTACAGGTGCAAACTACGACATCCGGCTAATTTTTTATTTATATATTGTAGAGATGAACCTTCGGTGGCCCCTGCTAGACTTTTTAAATGAAAAAAAGTTTGCTGGCCGGGCTTGATGGCTCAGCCTGTAATTCCAGCACTTTGGGAGGCCGAGGCTAGTGGATTGCCTGAGCCTGTGGACTTGAGACCAGCCCGGGTAACTTGGCAAGACCTTTTCTCTACAATAAATCAAAAATGAGCTGGCTGTGGTAGTGCACACCTATAGTTTTAGCTACTTGGAAGGCTGATGCGGAAGTATCATACGCCTGAGCCCAGCAGGTTGATGTTGGGGTGACTGTGAGTATGCCACTGCACCCCAACCTGGGTGACAGAGTGAGACTCCAATTCAAAAAAGAAAAAAAAAGTTTACTTACCTAAGACCATTTCTTTACATATTGCACAAATATATTTTAGGCTAAAATACAGGGATCCAGAGACTATTGCTTTTCTTAAATATTAAAATCTAAAGTGAGCTGGGTTTGGTGGCTCAGTCTGTAATCCCAGCACTTTGGGAGGCTGAGGTGAGTGGATTGCCTGAGCCTGCAGGTTCGAGACCCGCCTGGGCAACTTGGTGAGACCTCATCTCTATAATAAAATAAAAAATTAGCTGGGCATGGTAGCGCACTCCTGTAGTTCCAGCTACTTGGAAGGCTGAGGCAGAAGGATCGCCAATGCCCAGCAGGTCGAGGCTGCAGTGGTCGGGAGCAGCCACTGTACTCCAGTCTGGGTGACAGAGTGAGACTCCAACACAAAAAAAAAATCTAAAGTGATGAAAGCTTTATTTTACCAGTTATTATCAGGGTTTCTGTTAGTAACAATTCATAGGAAAAGACTTTTAGATTGTGTTAATTCTTGTGGTTAGAGCTTTTTTAGACTGGTTTTTTTTTATTTGTTTATTTTTTGAGTTGGAGTCTCACTCTGTTCCCCAGACTGGAGTGCAGTGGCCGCTCCCAGCTACCGCAGCCTCAACCTGCTGGGCTCCGGCAATCCTTCCACCTCAGCCTTCCAAGTAGCCGGAACTACAGGCGCATGCTACCACGCCCAGCTAATTTTTGATTTATTGTAGAGATGAGGTCTTGCCAAGTTGCCCAGGCGGGTCTCGAACCTGCAGACTCAGGCAATCCACTCACCTCAGCCTCCCAAAGGCGCAGGATTACAGGCTGAGCCACCGAGCTCAGCTTAGACTGTTTATTAAAAGCAACAGTATAACTAACCCATATCTTACTGCTGGCTTTGCTACATGTTTTGTATGTTTTAAAATATCTAAGTTTGAAAAAGTGTTCTGCTGTTAGAGGTAATGTTAAAGTAGACATGATGAGCTAATTATCTAAATTTATAACTAGATTCTTTTTTTTCTTTTTTAATAGATTGTAGATGTCATAGATAAGGAACTAATTCAACCTTTTGAGATTCTATTTGAAGGAGTTGAATATATTGCCAGAGCTGGATGGACTCCAGAGGGAAAATAGTGCGTATGTTAAATTGTCACTTCTTTATAACTAATTTAGGGTCCAGTGTTATTAGGTTTGCCTTATAGTTGGAGTTGCCTTCATATGTGAATTTGCAGCATAGTTATTTCTGCATGAGGGCTTTTTCATGAAATAAGTGGACCTATGGACTTGTAACCCTATAAGCATAGATGCATTTTATTTGTTTATTCATCTTAGAGACAGGGTCTTGCTCTGTCATCTAGGCTGGAGTGCAGTAGCATGCCTGGCAGCCTCAAACTCGTGGGCTCAAGAAGTCCTCCTGCCTCAACTGAGCTTCCCAAGTAGCTAAGACTATAGACAGGCTCCCATGTCTAACTAATTTTAAAACTTTTTGTAGAGATGGGATCTTACAGTGTTGCCCAGGCTGGTCTGAAACTCCTGACCACAATTGATCCTCCCACCTTAGCCTCTCGAAATGCTGGGATTATAGACGTGAGCCAGCATGCCTGGCCTTAGCATCGCATTATTAATTCTGTCTTTTATTCAGACATTTATAATTGACAGTGTTATTTGTGGTTAAATTGTATGACTTTAAGGCTCACACATAAGTGTATATTTTTAAGATTATATAATTTGGGCGGGCACAGTGGCTCAAGCCTGTAATCCCAGCACTTTGGGAGGCCAAGGTGAGAGGATTGCCTGAGCCCAAGGTTTTGAGATCAGCCTGGACAACTTGGTGAGACCTCATCTCTGCAAAAAATCAGAAAATTAGCCAGGCATGGTGGCTCACACCTGTAGTTCCAACTACTTGGAAACCTGAGGCAGAAGGATCACCTGAGCCCAGCAAGTCGAGGCTGTGGTGGCCGTAAGCATGCCAGTGCACTCCAGCCTGGGTGACAGAGTGAGACTCCAACTCAAAAAAATAAAATAAAAATAAATAAAATTATATAATTTAAGCAGAAATAGTTTTAGAGCCTTATGTAAGAATTATTATAAATAGTTTCTGTGTCTAATGTAGACAACAGGAGTTTCACAAGTTTGGCATTTGTTGACTGACATTTGTTGACACCAAAAGGAGAAAATACTTTCAAAGGCCAAGTTTTGGAAATTTAAAAAAAACTACTTTTTAAAAATTTTTAATAAATATAGAGTGTTTTTAATTGTCTATTTGTGATAATTTAACATATACTAAGGCAGTTCTTTCATTGTGTTTATAGAAGTAATTGATAGGTGCCAAGGGATAGAATTGGGGATTAGTCATTTTCTGAGAACTTGCTTTATTTCTGGTACTTCTCTTTTATTTGTTTACATAGTGCTTGGTCCATCCTACTAGATCGCTCACAAACTCGCCTACAGATAGTGTTGGTCTCGCCTGAATTATTTATCCCCGTAGAAGATGATGCCATGGAAAGGCAGAGACTCATTGAGTCGGTGCCTGACTCTGTGACACCACTCATTATCTATGAGGAAACAACAGACATCTGGATAAATGTATGCATTTTTTTTCTGTACACGGTTAAATATTTTCTCAGAACGCTAAAGAAAATTAAGTTTTATGGTAAACTATCGAAATGCATTTTTTTTAGTTCAAAGGAATTATGAATGTTACTTTCCTAGTGTGAATGTTTCAAATCAGAGTCATGGTTCCAAAATCGAATGGTTTGTAGGTAGAAAGTAGATGTCATTAAAATGACATCTCCCTGACTGAAGATGTGTTCCTGGACACTTATCAGTGCTTTTGAGAGGACTTGAAGAGTCTGCTATAGGAAAAAACTTCCTCTTCTTAGTTGGCAAACTGTTTTTGTTTTTGTTTTTTTGAGTCGGAGTCTCACTCTGTGGCCCAGGCTGGAGTGCAGTGGCACGCTCACAGCCACTGCAGCCTCATCCTGCTGGGCTCAGGCAATCCTTCCGCCTCAGCCTTCCAAGTAGCTGGAACTACAGGCATGTGCCACAATGCCCGGCTAATTTTTTTGATTTATTTTAGAGATGAGGTCTCGCCAAGTTGTCTGGGCTAGTCTCGAACCCCTGAGCTCAGGCAATCCTATCGCCTCCGCCTCCCAAAGAGCTGGGATTACAGGCATGAGCCACCACGTCCGGCAGTTTACCAGTTTTTAATTGAATTTTGCATTCTCCAATTTAGCACAAAAACTCAAGATACAACATAAATAAATAAAACCAGCTGATTTCCTAGTCAAGTACAGGCTTCACATGATTCACCTGAAACAGAGGGACATCTGTTTTCCCTTTAGCTATTAGAATATTTCTCTTTGGAAAATAAAAGTAAAAAAAAAATTTCCTCATCATTTCTGTAATAAGTTTGTATCATTAAATCCTTGATATGTTTCAAGAATTACAGAGATGTTGAGTAAGAAGCTGCTTTTGGTCATATTTTTATTTTTCTTTCCATTTGTTTCTCAATGAATGATGTCTTTGACTAAAATAAAATAAATCTGAAAGGCCCAGCCAAAATTTATCATAAGTATATCATACTCATAGCACTGACATTAATATTACAAAGCATATTAGGTAATTTCGTCTTTCTGTAGCTTAATTGTTTATATAGTATTTTCATTAACGTGAATAGTAAATTAAACTATTCGTTTTACAGATCCATGACATCTTTCATGTTTTTCCCCAAAGTCACGAAGATGAAATTGAATTTATTTTTGCCTCTGAATGCAAAACAGGTTTCCGTCATTTATACAAAATCACATCCATTTTAAAGGAGAGCAGATATAAACGATCCAGTGGTGGGCTGCCTGCCCCAAGTAAGAAATCCTATTTTATGTAAAAAGGGAAAAAGAGTTGGGGGTAGAAGGTGGGAGGGACAGTAGAATGTCATGCCTCTCGTATGCTTTAGAAGCAGCAGTGCTTGCTTCGTTAAAAATATATAAACTAAACTAAAATATAAGTACATACATGTGTAAAAACATAGGACAAAGTTTTTAATGGATATGTACATATTATAAACTATTAATATTGAACAATCTCTGGATATTGGAATTACTTATTTTTACTTTCTACTTTTGCCTTGATTATAGTTTTTAGTTCGTTTAAAGTGAGCCCATACTATTTTTATATTTTAAAACTTTAAAAAATATTATATTAGATATTTTTACACATTAGATGTTTCTTATGCTCTCTGCATCTACACTGAAGTTAATTTATAGTTATAGCTCTTCAAATATAATTATGTTGCCAAGGTGAAATAAATTATTATGTCCGCTGAATTTAATTTTTCTTTAAAAAGTGATGGTTTTTGGAAGGCGGAGGCAGAAGGATCACCTGGGTTCAGCAGGTCAAGGCGGCAGTGGCCAGGAGCATGCCACTACCCTCTAGCCTGGGTGACAGAGTGAGACTCCAACTCAAAAAAAAAAATCTTTCTACCATCTTTCCATGCTGCCATGGTGCACATGAATGTCCTGACTGATGCTCTCAAGAGTATCAACAATGCTGAAAAGAGAGGCAAATGCCAGGTTCTTATCAGGCCATGCTCCAAAGTCATTGTCCGGTTTCTAGCTGTGTTGATGAAGCATGGTTACATTGGCGATTTTGAAATCATAATGATCACAAAGCTGGAAAAATTGTTGTGAACCTCACAGGCAGGTTAAACAAATGTGACATGATCAGCCCCAGATTTGATGTGCAACTCAGAGATCTAGAAAAGTGGCAGAATAATCTGCTTCCATCCCACCAGTTTGATTTCACTGTACTGACAACCTCAGCTGGTATCATGGACCACAAAGAAGCAAGAAGGGAAACACAGGAGGGAAAATCCTGGGATTGTTTTTCTAGGCATGTAATGCATATGTACAAATAAAAAAGCCTCAGCAGGAAAAAAAAGTGATGGTTTTTCTTCTTGAAATATAATACAGAATGGATACATAAGCCTAGAATATGAATTGATATATTGAATATTTTTCCTGAGTTTTTCTAAAACTGAGTTGCTGTTTTCAACTTTAATAATACAGTCTGTTTTAGAATAGTAAGCACTTTATGATAAGCTATGTTATATGCTTAACTGCATTTTGTAAGTTATAGATTTAGCATGGGCTTTTTTAAAAATTGTGGAAAAATATACACAACAAGATTTACCATTTTGATCTCTTTTTTTGGTAGCTATGTGGGTCTCAAACTTCTGGGCTCAAGCAGTTCTCTTGCCTCAGCCTCTGAAAGTGTTGGGATTACAGGCGTGAGCCACCACATTCAGCCCATTTTAACCTTTTTTTTTTTTGAGTCAGAATCTCACTCTGTCACCCAGGCTCACAGCCACCCCCGCATCAACTGGGCTGATTACCTGCTGGGCTCAGGTAATCCTTCCACCTCAACCTTCCAAGTAGCTGGAACTACAGGCGCATGCTACCACACCCAGCTAATTTTTTTGATATATTGTAGAGATGAGATCTCACCAAGTTGCCCAGGCTAGTTTCGAACCTCTGAGCTCAGGCAATCCTCTCACCATGGCATCCCAAAGTGCTGGGATTACAGGCTTAAGCCACTGTGCCTGGCTCTCTTAACCATTTTTAAGAGTACAATTGAGTAGCATTAAGTCCCGTCATGTTGTTGTGCGGCCATTAGCACCTTCCCTCTCCAGAACATTTTCATCTTCCCCAAAACTGAAATTAAAGTGTATTATCCCGACTCTCTCTCTCTACAGACTGTGGCAATCACTTTCTGTCTATGAGTTTAAGTATTCTGGGTACCTCATTTAAGTTTTTTTTTGTTTTTTTTTTTTGGTCTCACTCTGTCACCCAGGCTGGAGTGCAGTGGCATGATCACAGCTCATGGCAGCCTCAACCTCCTGGGCTCAGTTCGTCCTTCCCCCTCAGCCTCATGGGTAGCTGGGACTACAGGAGTGTACTACCATGCCTGGCTAATTTTTTGATTTTGTAGAGATGAGGTGTTATGTTGTCTAGGATGGTCTCAAACTTAAGGGCTCGTGCTATCCTCCCTTGGCCTCCCAAAGTGCTGGGATTACAGGCCTGAGCCACCATGCCTGGTCTTAAGTATTTGTCCTTTTGTGACTCGCTTATTTCACTTAGCATAATGTCCTCAAAGTTCATCCATGTTTTAGCACGTGTCAGGATTTCCTTCTTTTTTTTTTGAGTTGAAGACCCACTCTTGTCACCCAGGCTGGAGTGCAGTGGCATGCTCATGGCCACTGCAGCCTCGACCTGCTGGGTTTAGGCAATCCTTCCACCTCAGCCTTCCAAGTAACTGGAATACAGACACACACCACCACATGCAGCTAGTTTTTGTGGTTTATTGTAGAGACGAGGTCTCACCAAGTTTCCCAGGCTGGTCTTGAACCCCTGGGCTCAGGCAGTCCTCTTGCCTTGGCCTCCCAAAGTGATTACAGACTGAGCCACCGTGTCCGGCCAGAATTTCCTTCTTTTTTTAAGGCTGTATGGTATTCCATTGTATGTCTGTACCATATTTTGCTTATCTATTTATCTGTTGATGGACACTGAGATTGTTTCAGCTTTTGGCTATGGATGTGGGTGTACAAGTATCTGTTCCTGTCCTTGCTTTAATTTCTTCTTTTTTTGAGTCAGGGTCTCACTGTCATTCAGGTTAGAATGCAGTGACATAGTCATGACTCACTGCCATCCTTCCACCTCAGACTCCCTAGTACCTGAGACCACCACCCCCAGCTAATTTTTTAATATTTTGTAGAGACAAGATCTCGTTGTGTTGCCAAGACTGGTCTTGACTTCCTGACCTCTAGCAATCTGTTCTCCTTGGCCTCCTAAAGTGCTGGGATTACAGATGTGAGCCACCAAGCCCAGCATAATTTCTTTTGAGTATATACCCAGAAGTGGAATTTCTGGATCATATGATAATCCTATTTTTTTTAGCCTGGTAATTCTATTTTTCTTTTTCTTTTCCTTTTTTTGAGTCAGAGTCTCACTCTGTCACCCAGACTGGAGTGCAGTGGCACACTCACAACTGCTACAGCCTCAACTTGCTAGGCTCAGGCAATCCTTCCTCCTCAGCCTTCCAAGTAGCTGAAACCACAGGCATGTGCCACCATGCCCGACTGATTTTTTTTATTTATTGAAGAGATGGTGTCTTGCCATGTTGCTCAGGTTGGTCTCGAACCCCTGAGCTCAGGTAATCCTCTCACCTCTGCCTCCCAAAGTGCAGGAATTGTAGGCATGAGCCATCATGCCTGGCTGTATTTTTCATTTTTTGAGGAACTGCCATACTGTTTTGTGTTGCTACACCAGCAGTGTACAAGTGTTTTGACTTCTCCACATCCTCAGCAGTACTTGTTATCATCTGTTGTTTTTTTAATGATAACTGACCTGGTCTTTTTTCATCCAACTCTTTGCTTTTCCTTCACCTCCACTTTATTTTTCTTCTCCCTCCTTTCTTCCTTAAAAGTGTCTTAATGTAAAAACAATATTTGTTATCTCTATGTCAAACAATCTTAATTTCTATCTATAAAGATTAAGTACTAAGTTGAATTTTTATATCTAAGAAGAATAAAATACTTTTTTTTTTTTTTTGAGTTGGAGTCTCACTCTGTCGCCCAGACTGGAGTGCAGTGGCCACTCCCAGCCATCACAGCCTCGACCTGCTGGGCTCCGGCGATCCTTCCGCCTCAGCCTTCCGAGTAGCCGAAATTACAGGCATGCGCTACCATGACCGGCTGATTTTTTGATTTGTTGTAGAGATGAGGTCTCGCTGCCCAGGCGGGTCTCGAACCTGTGGAATCAGGCAATCCACTCTCCTCAGCCTCCCAAAGGCGCGGGATTACAGGCTGAGCCACTGAGCCCGGCTCTTTTTTTTTTTTTTTTAACATTTGCACAAGACCCTAGTAAAGATCCTGTTCCATTATCTCACCGTCTAGGCCTGTCTTCAGCTGTCACACCCCACAGCCATAGATATAAGCAGCTAGGAGAAGAGAAATGATTTTCATTTTTTAACCACATCTTTAGGCCACTGAGGTAACCTCATCAAGACAGAATCTACCCTGGGTACAGTGGCTTAATCTTGTAATCCCAGCACTTTGGGAAGCTGAGACTGGTCGATCACTTGAGGCCAGGTGTGGTAGTGAGCACCTATAGTTCCAGCTTCTTGGAAGGCTAAGGCAGGAGGACTGCATGAGCCCAGGAGTTTGAGGCTGCAGTGAGCCATGATCGTGCCACTGTATTTCAGCCTGGGCAATAGACAATGCATCTTTTGAGGGGAAAAGCGTTTAGAATACTATTTTTTTTTGAGTTGGAGTCTCACTCTGTCGTCCAGACTAGAGTGCATTGGCACACTCCCGGCCACCACAGCCTCGACCTGCTGGGCTCTGGCGATCCTTCTGCCTCAGCCTTCCAGGTAGCTGGAACTACAGGCACACGCTACCACGCCCAGGTAGTTTTTTATTTATTGTGGAGATGAGGTCTTGCCAAGTTGCCCAGGTGGGTCTTGAACCCACGGGCTCAGGCAATCCACTCACCTCAGCCTCCCAAAGCACAGGATTACAGACTGAGCCTCCAAGTCCAACTAGAATACTATTTTTCATTGTTTTATTTTCTTATGGTCTGATAAAAGATACTAAATTATAACTATTTCTTTTCAGGTGATTTTAAGTGTCCTATCAAAGAGGAAATAGCAATTACCAGTGGTGAATGGGAGGTTCTTGGCCGGCATGGATCTAACGTATGTTCTTTTATTCTACTGATAGTTTGTCAGTATCTTCTGTGTGAATGCAGTACTAAATATGCAATTGAATATCAACCCAGTATTCTGAAAATAGTAAAGTAGGGCTTAAAAGACCTAGTTGGTTTAAAAGACCTAGTTGTTGGAAAGAATTCTAGTTTAAATTATAGATCTCAGGCCTGGCGTGGTGGTTCAAACCTGTAATCTCAGCACTTTGGGAGGTGGAGGCAAGAGGATTGCCTGAGTTCTGAGTCTGAGACCAGCCTGGGCAACTTGGTGAGACCTTGTCTCTACAATAAAAAAAAATACTGGGCATGGTAGCGCGCCTGTAGTTCCAGCTTCTTGGAAGGCTGAGGCAGAAGGATCACTTGAGCCCAGTAGGTCGCGGCTGCAGTGGCCATGGGTGTGCCACTGTACTCCAGCATGGGCAACAGAGTAAGACTCCGACTCCAAAAAGAAAAATTATAAGTCATCCGTTTTATAGCCCTAGTATTAGATGTGTTCTGGTTACTAAAGGTCACATTTTCAAATGTATTGTTCCTGCTTATTAAGAAAGGGGCTGGTCCTTACTTTTAGAGTCTAGTAAAAAAGTTGTGAGTTAAGATATTGTTTGGAAATTATTACTTAATTTTTATTATTCTTTGAGACAGGGTCTTGCCATGTCACCAAGGCATGCAGTGGTGTGATCACAGTTCACTGTAGCCTCAAACTCCTAGGCTCAAGTAATCCTTCCAAAGAGCTCAGCCTCCTGGGTTGCTGGGACTACAGGCACAAGCTACCATCCCCAGCTAGTTTTTAAAAATTGAATAAGAGACGAGGTCTTGCTATGTTGCCTAGGCTGGTCTTGAACTCCTGTTCTCAAATGATCCTTCCGCCTCTGCCTCTCAAAGCCCTGGGATTATAGGCATGAGCCACCATGCCCAGACCCTGAAAATTATTTTCAAGTGGATTATAGACTATTTGCATTGTGTCTGCATTACAAGTTATAATTACTACTTCTGAGATGGTGATTCTCTCTCATTCACCTGTTTATCTTATCTCACAGAGTTAAATTTTAATCTACCACCTACAAAGAGTGATGGGCAATTGTATAGAACTTAGGTTGATAGGGAGAAGGAGGAAAATCCACTGTTTCACTCTTAGCAGTTTAGTGTTTTTTTTTTCTTTTGCCTTTCATGGTAACTTGCATTTATTTCAGCTACAGTTAAATGGTCACGTTTCATGAAATCTGTAAGAACTTCATCCATTGTGTGTGCCACATACAGTTGAGGTATGCTACCAGGATTCAGTGGAGACCTAAATGTGACTTTCTCAAATTGATATGGAGGTTTCTTGAAGGATTGTGTATACTGGCTACTTTAGAAATCACTTATAGGTCCTAAGGTGTTTGAGGAGAAGAAATGAAGATTCAGGTCCCAGCTTTGCTTTTGCTGGTTAAAACTTTAGAGCATCATCGGTATCCTTTAAAGTCTGCTTTCTCCTGAGATTCTCACATGGCATCTAGATCCAAATCTATATTTTTCCTGTTTGGGAACCTAGGATATTACTGTCACCAGAGGAAAACAATCTTATTATGGAATTCTAGTTTCTGATAGTAGAAAATGACACTACTTAAATTTCATGCTTTGTGATGGTTAGAGAGTAAGAGTCATTAGATAGTACTGAGGGAACCCAGAAATGGTATTTACATAGATCTTATTTTTTATTTGGGCAGCCTAAATGTCTCAGCTACTTGCCTTTATGTGTGTTATTTCATTCTTTATTTTGTTTGTTTGTTTTTTGAATTGGGAGGTCTCTCCCAGGGTGGAGTACAGTGGCATGATACTGCTCACCACATCCTGGACCTCCAGGGCTCAGGAGATTCTTCTGTCTGATCCTCCCCAGTAGCAGGCATGTACCACCATGCCTGGCTTATTTATTTATTTATCCTGGCTTGTTTGTTTGTTTGTTTATAGAGATGAGGTCTTGCTATCCAGGCTGGTTTCAGACTCTTGAGCTCAAACAGTTCTCCCATCTTGGCCTCTCCAAGTGTTGGGATTACAGATGTGAGCCACTGTGCCTAGCCATTTTCATCTTTCTTTTTCTTTTCTTTTTTTGAATTGGAGTCTCACTCTGTCGCTCAGGCTAGAATGCAGTGGCACACTCACGGCCACCCCAGCATTGATCTGCTGGGCTCCGGTGATCCTTTCGCCTCAGCCTTCCAAGTAGCCAAAACTTCAGGAGCCTGCTACCATGCCTGGGTAATTTTTTATTTATTGTAGAGGCAAGGTCTCGCCAAGTTGCCGGGGCTGGTCTCAAACCCTCGGACTCAGGCAGTCCACTCACCTCAGCCTCCCAAAGTGCTGGGATTATAGGCTGAGCCACCAAGCCCAGCCTCATTTTCTTCTTTCCTGATGTCATGTTCATTTATGTAATGTATTTGTCTGTTTTTTTTTTCTCTTCCTGTAATTTCTCTCTATTCTTGTGTTTTTGTTGTTGCTTGTTTTTGTCTTTTTATTTTATTATTACTATTTTGGGGCTGAGATTTCACTCTGTCACCCAGGCTGGAGTGCAGTGACACAACCATGATTCACTGCAGCCTTGACCTCCTGGGCTCAGGCAATCCTTCTGCCTCAGCTGCCCAAGTAGCTGGAACTACAGGTGTGCACCATCATATCCAGGCAATTTTATGGATTATTTTGTAAAGACGGAGTCTTGCTATGTTGCCCAGGTTAGGCTCGAACTCCTGGACTCAATTTGCCCTCCCGCCTCAGCCTCCCAAAGTGCTAGGATTGCAAGCATGAGTCACCATGCCCAGCTGTTTTTTCTTTTATTTCTTATTTTTTTAGATGGGAAAATATCGTTTATTTAGAAAGTAGATTAGAGAGTGAGAGAAGGAAGAAATTCACCTCCCCAAGATAGGGGAGGGGGTCATAGCTTAGGGAAACAAAAGCATGGCCCAGCCATAGCTCAAAGAGCACATGGCCAGAATAGAGCTTAAGAAAAGCAATGACCTGATTTTTTTCTTTTTTCTTTTTTTTTTTTTTTTTTTTGAGTTGGAGTCTCACTTTGTCATCCAGGCTAGAGTGCAGTGGCACGTTCACAGCCACCGCAGCCTCAACCTGCTGGGCTCAAGAGATCCTTCCACCTCAGCCTTCCAAGTAGCTGGAACTGCAGGCACACGCCACCATATCCGGTTAATTTTTTTATTTATTGTAGAGATGAGGTCTCACCTAGCTGCCCAGGCTGGTCTTGAACCCATGAGCTCAGGTAATCCTCTCACCTCGGCCTCCTAAAGTACTGGGATTATAGACATGAACCTCTGTGCCCAGCCCTAAAAAATGCTTAATGATGAGAATGCAACTTCCTAGAAAGAGCAATCCGTTTAGAAATACTTACTTTAGCTGGGCTCAGTGGCTCAGCCTGTAATCCCACGCTTTGGGAGGCTGAGGTGAGTGGATTGCCTGAGCCCACGGGTTCAAGACCTACCTGGGCAACTTGGCGAGACCTCTTCTTTACATTAAATCAAAAAATTAACCGGGCGTGGTAGCGCGCGCCTGTAGTTCCAGCTACTTGGAAGGCTGAGGCGGAAGGATCGCCGGAGCCCAGCAGGTTGAGGCAGCAGTGGCTGGGAGCGGCCACTGCACTCCAGTCTGGACGATAGAGTGAGACTCCAACTCAAAAATAAATAAATAAATAAAAATAAAATACTTTTAGAAATGTGTCTGTATTCTTTGCTATATAAAATATTTGAAAATTTTCGTAAACATCGTTTTGAGTAGACTGGCAGATTATTATTATTTTTTTTTGAATTGGAGTCTCACTCTGTCGCCCAGACTGGAGTGCAGTGGCCGCTCCCGGCCACCGCAGCTTCGACCTGCTGGGCTCCGGCGATTCTTCCGCCTCAGCCTTCCCAGTAGCTGGAATTACAGGCATGCACTACCACGCCCGACTGATTTTTTGATTTATTGTAGAGATGAGGTCTCGCTGCCCAGGTGGGTCTCAAACCCACGGGCTCAGGCAATCCACTCAACCTCAGCCTCCCAAAGGCGCAGATTTACAGGCTGAGCCACCGAGCCCGGCTAGATTTTTTTAAAGGAAAAATAAAAGAAATCCATTTATTTGGAATCATACCGTAATTTGGGAAGAATACTAAGTGAATTCAGCTGTGAGTTTGCTTGCATTTGTTTTGAGTTCTCAATGAGGACTATAAACTATACCAGTATTGGAACTGTGATTGAGTTTAGTTATTCCCCACCCCAATAGATGAACCACTTTTGCAAATTTGTACAAAAGCCCAAAAAAGTACTGCCTAAGAAAATACTGCACTAACTGAGAAATATACAAGAATTAAAATTACTCTTGGCCGGGCATGGTGGCTCAGCCTGTAATTCCAGCACTTTGGGAGGCCAAGGCGAGAAGATTGCCTGAGCCTGGGATTCGAGACCAGCCTGGGCAACTTGGTGAGACCTCGTCACTACAATTAATCATAAAAACTAGCTGGGCGTGGTAGCGTGTGTCTGTATTTCCAGCTATTTGGAAGGCTGAAGCGGAAGGATCACCTAAGCCCAGCAGGTTGAAGCTGCGGTGGCCCTGAGCCTCCAACTCAAAAAATAAAATAAAATAAAATAAAATTACTCTTTGTGGT
Source organism: Carlito syrichta (assembly GCF_000164805.1). Lineage (NCBI taxonomy): Eukaryota > Metazoa > Chordata > Mammalia > Primates > Tarsiidae > Carlito > Carlito syrichta. Next base: position 196,428 of record NW_007017170.1, read on the forward strand.
ATGAAAGAATGCTTGACCTTGGTTTTTTCCCAGTAAAGAGTTGTTATTTTAAGGAGATAATTCTTTCAAGAACAGCACGCGTTCTGTCAGATAGAAAATAGTATGCTGTTCAGGTGTCTTTTTATCCTTCTGGATGGGATATATTCTTAGCTGTAATTCATAAGCAAAACAAACTCAGGTTTATTAACATTGGTAAAAAACTGATTTAAAAAAAAACAGAGGCACAAGTCAAGTAGTGACTCAAATAATTCTGTATAAAATTAGGGGTTATTTTTTGAATTATTGACCCTGCCCAGGCCATGTTAGCACTGACTTTTTTTATTGTTATTTTGGCAGATCCAGGTAGATGAAGTCAGAAACCTGGTATATTTTGAAGGCACTAAAGACTCCCCCTTAGAGCATCACCTATACGTGGTCAGTTATGTAAATCCTGGAGAGGTGACAAGGCTGACCGATCGTGGCTATTCCCATTCTTGCTGCATCAGCCAGGTATTAAATCCCTGTTTGAAAAGGTTTCTTGTCATATAAATTCTCTCTGCTCATGTAATACTCCTTTTGAACGATGTAAAATATGGTGAAATTGGCCTGCAGAAACCTAATTCTCACAGGAAAATCTTTAAAAAGTTTAACCTTAACTTCAGCTTACTCAAACCCATATTATATTCTTGTATTACTCTGCATTAATGCAGTGTAACAGCAGATAGCCTTGTTTACTCTTCCCTGAGGAAAAACACCATTGTTTCTCCTTCCTTTAGTATTGTGACTTCTTTATAAGTAAGTATAGTAACCAGAAGAATCCACACTGTGTGTCCCTCTACAAGCTGTCAAGTCCTGAAGATGACCCAGCGTGCAAAACAAAGGAATTTTGGGCCACCATTTTGGATTCCGCAGGTACTCTTTTTTTCCCCTGATCCTAACCTTAAATAGAGTGAGTATGTTATTGCACTCAACCTGTGTTATATGTTCACACTTCCTGAACAGTCTTCCCATCTTTCACCGTTGCCTGTCCCCTCTTCTATCACCTGCTGAACAAGGTGGGTTACCTCTCACTTTAAGCAGGAGCAGGTCTGGAAAACCTTTTTGAAAGTAAGATTAAGGCAAGGCACAATGTTTTAAGCCTATTATCCCAGCACTTTGGGAAGCAGAGATGAGAGGATTGCCTGAGCCCACGGGTTTGAAAATAACCTGGGCACCTTGACAGGACTTCATCTCGACAATAAATCAAAAAATTAGCCGGGCGTGGTAGCATGTGCCTACAGTTCTGGCTACTTGGAAGGCTGAGGCAGAAGGATCACCTGAGCCTAGTAGACCGACGCTGGGGTGACTGCGAGTGTACCACTGCACTCCAGCCTGGGCAATGGAGTGAGATGCCAACTCTTAAAAAAAAAAAAATGCAAGTAAGATTAAAATAATCAAGATATCAGCTAGGAAGCTATTTATTCACACATTTGGATGGTTTCTCAGGTGTGCAAATGAACTTGAAGATAACGTATTCTGGACTAGTAAGATCCGTTGAGCAGGGAAGCTACAGCGTTAGAGAATAACCAGCCAGTAGCTTTCTTAACTTGGGAAGCTCTTGCCACAGCCGTCTTAGTAAAAGAAAACTTGTTGTCTATGGAAGTGAGAGGAACACCATGAATTATATATTTTTAAAATGTTTAATTTCTTAAAGGACCAATTTTATGTATCTTCCCATCCACTTAATCCCCAGAACATTTTTCTGTTAAGTATTTTCACTAGTTAGTAATATCTGCTATGGTATTAAGAAATTAGTGCAGAACCAAAGGATATGGGTATGTTTTAATGTCCACAAGCAGAATTAGTAATGTGATGATATCTGCTTAGATGATAACATTATCCACTGTACACAAACACTTAGGAGAGCCTGTATAGCTTTGATGAATCAAAGACTGATGATGACTTAATTTTTCCTGGGTTCTGATTAGGCTTATTCTCTTGTGATCAGAAACAAATGTGTATTGAGCACCTGCTGTGAACAAGTTAATGTGACTAATGTACTTCCTGTTTATACCTTCCCTGCCTCCCGGTGTTTGATTTATATGCCTATTTCTAATCAGGTATATGGTTTAACCATCAATAAGTTACACTAAACTGAGCATAAAATATTTTTATAGTTCTGCACATAGACATCTCCTAGGCCAAGGATTATTCAGAGTATTATATGTCTGCTTCTGAAATAGATAATTTGATGTGTGTTAGTTTTTTTATTTTTTTTAAGGTGAATATTTTGCTTATCATCTGAAAGTGAGATGGTCACTTATTTTTGTGTGAGGGGTCTGGTTTAAATGTATCTTTTGGCCAGGCTCAGTGACTCAGCCTGTAATCCCAGCACTTTGGGAGGCCAAGGTGACTGGATTGCCTGAGCCCGCGGGTTCGAGACCCGCCTGGGCAACTTGATGAGACCTCATCTCTACAATAAATCAAAAATTAGCTGGGTGTGGTAGCACGCGCCTGTAGTTCCAGCTACTTGGAAGGCTGAGGCGGAAGGATCGCCGGAGCCCAGCAGGTCAAGGCTGCAGTGGCCGGGATGGCCACTGCACTCCAGACTGGGTGACAGAGTGAGACTACAACTCAAAAAAAAAAAAAGTATTTTTCCTTGCTCTCAGATTATAGAGCTCTTATAAGAATTCTTTTATTAAACTCTATATGTTACCTACTCACAGGTCCTCTTCCTGACTATACCCCTCCTGAAATTTTCTCTTTTGAAAGTACTACTGGATTTACATTATATGGGATGCTGTACAAGCCTCATAATCTACAACCTGGAAAGAAATACCCTACTGTGCTGTTCATATATGGTGGTCCTCAGGTGGGCATGTTTATATACAGACATACATGCATATATATGTTAGGTGATTTGTTTTTTAAATGTCTAGTCAGTTGTTTAAACTTTTGAGCATTGTTGTGCCTCTACTGTTATTGACTCTGGCTTATGCTTTTGTTGTTGTTCTTTTAGAGACAGGATCTTGTTCTGTTGCCCAGAAGTGCAGTGGCATGATCACAGCTCACTGTAGCTTCCAACTCCCAAGTTCAAGCTATCCCTCTCCATCAGCCTCCTGAGTAACTGGGACTGCAGGCATGTGCCACCATGCCCAACTTAAAAAAAAATTTTTTTTTATAGAGACAAGGTGTCACTATGTTGCCTAGGCTGGTCATAAATTCCTAGGCTCAAGCTGTTCTCCCACCTCAGCTTCCAACAGTGCTTATGCTTTAATTATCCAGTTTACGAATTCAGGAAACAGGGTTTTGTTAGATGGTTACATCAGTAAAGTCAGTTCCTTCATTTACAGTGAAGACTATAATTCTCATGGGGAGTGGAGTATTCATGTCCATTTTATGTAGGTAAATATGTTGCTTTCTTGTAGAGAATCTTGTTTGGGAAATTAAATAAGTAGGCAGGGTGCCATGGGTCATGTCTGTAATCCCATCATTTTTGGAAGGCTAAGGCAGGAGGATCAGTTGAGGTCAGGAATTTGAGACCAGCCTGAGCAACGTAGGGGAAACCTGTCTCTACAAAAAGTTTTTTAAATAGCTGGGCATGATTTCCCCTCTTCATTGTAAATCTGTATCTCTCAAGCAAGCTAGAATTCTTTTATTATCTAGTTAAGGCAACTGCTGTACTACTACTGTTCAGCACCATAAGTAGTTTATACCTTGATTTTTTTTTTTCTGGATTAAATATTTGCAGATGACTATTAAGTAAATGCTTTTGGCTATCAGAGTAAAGCATTTTGGATTGGTGAATTGGATAACTGACAATTTTTAAAAATTGTTTATTCTTGATTGTATGTCTTACATTGAGCCTTTGAAGAAATTAGATACAATTACAGTTTTCATCTATGGCCATACCAACCTGAATGTGCCCTGTCTTGTCTAATTAGTTTTTGTAATGCAGCTCTTAGATGTAGTAATATCCTTTATAGTAACACCCAGTTATTTAGTATCTGGAAATATACCTAGATGTCAAGTTGTACAAATAATAAAATAATTGCAAAGGCATAAAAACTCTATATACTTTGCCATCAAGTTTGTTTTGCAAACAAACAAAACATGATTCACATTTGTATTATACTCATGTACTCAAATCATGAAAAAGTTAAATTAGACTTCTGCTAAAAACTTGAAGTCAAACCTTTGTAAACCTAAAAAATGACAACACAAAGCAATTCAAGAGAAAAATTGTAGGATATTCTCAGAAGCTTTATATATTTGTTAAATTATTTTGATAATAAGGCTCAGTAGAAAGGATATTTCTTCTTCCTAATGAAAAAATGATATGGGCAGGGTGCTCTGGCTCATGCTTGTAATCTCAACACTTTGGGAGGCAAAGGCGAGAGGATTGCTTGAATCCAGGAATTCAAGACCAACCTGGGCAGCTTGGCGAGACCTTATCTCTACAATGAATCAAAAAATTAACCGGGCATGGTGAAACATGCCTCTAGTTCCAGCTACTTGGTAGGCAAAGGCAGAAGGATTGACTGAGCCCAACAGGTCGAGGCTGCAGTAGCTGTGAGTGTGTCACTGTACTCCAGGCTGGGTGGCAGAATGAGATTCTGACTCAAAAAAAAAAAGATATGGTATATGAGATATGTGAAAAATGCTATGGAAATTAGATTTTTTAAGACTTAAAGGACTCCTTATATTAGTAATTAAGTTTAAAAAGCTTAAGCTACTTGAGATGTTCACTGTACTAGTCATTAGAGAAATTCAAATCAAAACTGCAATGAGATACCAGTTTATACCCGTTAGGATAGGATGGCTGTTCTCAAAAAGAGGAAAATAGTAAATGTTGTATAGGATTTGGAGAAATTGGAACCCTGGTCCATTGCTGGTAGGAATATAAGATGATTCAACTGTTGTGGAGAACAGTATGACAGTTATGCAGGATGCTAAAAAAATTATCATATGATATCACCCAACAGTTCCACTTCTGGAATTCAGAAGCACTGAGTGCAGGGATAGGATTAGATATTTTATAGCCATATCCACAGCAGCACTGCTCACAGTAATCAAAGGTAGAAGCAGCCCAATTGTCCTTCAGCAAATGAGCGAATAAACATGATGTGGTACATGCATGCAGTGGAATATTATTCAACCCTAAAAAAGAGGACATTTTCACACATGCTACATACAACATGGATGAACCCTGAGGACATAATGCTAAGTGAAATATGCCAGTCACAGATATTATTCCACTTGTATGAGGTAATTGTAATAAGAAAATTCATGGAGACAGAAGGTAAAACAGCAGTTGTCAGATTCAAGGGAGGAAGTATAGGGAGTTATTAGTGGGCATGGAACTTCTGTTTGGAAGATGAGAAAGTTCTGGAAATGGATAATGGTGATGGTTAGACAATAGTATGAATATATTTAATGTCTTTCAAGGTACACTTAAAATAATTGAAATGGTAAATTTTATTATATGTACATTTTACTATGATTTTTAAAGTCTTGGCTGGGCTCAGTGGCTCACTCAGCCTATAATCCCAGCACTTTGGGAGGCTGAGGCGAGTGGATTGCCTGAGCCCGCAGGTTCAAGACCAGCCCAGGCAATTTGGCGAGACCTCATCTCTAACAATAAATCAAAAATTAGCCAAGTATAGTAGTGCATGCCTGTAGTTCCGGCTACTTGGAAGGCTGAGGCAGAAGGATTGCCAGAGCCCAGTAGGCTGAGTCTGTGGTGGCCGAGAGCGTGCCACTGCACTCCAGCCTGGGTGACAGAGTGAGACTCCAACTCAAAAAAAATAAAATAAAGTCTTAGCCAATTCAGTTAAAATAAAATGAATTGTTTGGAGTACTTTATGAATACAGCTATACATTTTTGCACTTAAAGAAACGATCATATTTGAAAATGTTCCGTTAAAATAGTAGGTTTTCCCACTACTAGTCAGAAACAACACCAGAAGGGTGTGGGGTGGGGAGTGGATCTTATTTATCCTTGTTATTATCATTTCAATGACAGATTTCTTCAGGGTGGCAGTAATCAGTTTAATAACTTTTTCTATGGGGTAGATTAATTCACTTATATATAATATCTAAGTTAGAATTTTAAAGCCTATAGTTGTTAATAATTGCCCTGAACTTTGAGTGTAAAGTTAAGTAAGAAGCAACATAAACATGAAAAGATTTAAGCTAATTTAAAAATAAGTACATTTTAAAGGCAAAATAATATTAAAAATTTAAACTTTATATTTTTTGCAATGTCCTGCCTCTCTTACGCTTTTATATGTTCAATCATAGGATACATTTCACTGAAGTTTAATTTCTTCCTCAGGTGCAGTTAGTGAATAATCGGTTTAAAGGAGTCAAGTATTTTCGCTTGAATACCCTAGCCTCTCTGGGTTATGTGGTTGTGGTGATAGACAACAGGGGATCCTGTCACCGAGGGCTTAAATTTGAAGGCGCCTTTAAATATAAAATGGTGTGTGCTCATAAAAACACTTACATTCTCTGGTGCATTTTTGGTGTGAAACCCTGGGGAGGGAGTTGGGGGAAGGGGTTATGAGTGAGTGAGTGGATTGAGAGAGAGAGAGAGAGAGAGAGAGAGAGAGAGAGAGAGAGAGAGAGTGTATGTGTGTGTATGTGCGTATGCATGTGTGTGTTGGAGTTGGGAGGGAAGATTCAACTTGACATACAGTAGGCCAGCTCATGTCTATCTGTATGTAACTGTGAGGAGCTGTGGTAGAACCATTCTTACACAGAAATACCCTCTTTCTATTTGGTATGCCCACCTCAGCCAGAAGGTATAGCACTGTTTAGCTTTCAGCATCCTGTGCACTAGGAGTAATTGAGGCATAATTGAGATTTGTTCTGTCCTCTGTGAAGAGGGAATCCAACTGGTTAGTGCCTTCCTTGTGACAAGCCTCTTTCTCTCTACAGGAAGCTTAAATGCTACCTTTTAGTGATGCCCCATGGCCTTTCTGCTGCTTTGGGAAATGATGAGAATCCGATGTTCCTTTTGCACAGTAAGGCAGTTACTGTGCTTGCCAGTGTATTGGACATGCTGAGTAAGACATGGGCATTTTCTCCCACAGCCAGTTCTTTGACCTTATGTTGTATTCTCATGTAAGTTTTTTGTTTTTATTTTTTGTTTTTTGCTCAGTGAATTGAAATTGTGTGCACTGGCAGGCCTAGTAATATAGTCAGGGTGGTGGTGGTAGGAATGAGGACTTCAAAGATAAAGAATGTGTTCAGTTCTTAGAGCTGTTATGATGGGGAGATAGAAAGACAGGCCCTTAGGAGTGATCCCCTCTGCTTTACTGCACTAAGTAGTAAAAAAGAAAAGTAAAAATTAATCAGTCACTGATTTCTTTTTTTTGTCTTTGGGTATAGAAAGGCTTGTTACAAGGAAGATGCTGACCTCTTAGCAGACAACAGAACAAATGGAAGTGGAAAATAAGTAGCATAATAGCAAGGGACAGTTTGGGTAACAATTTTAAAAAAATCAATTACCAAGGGGTAACTAAGCTCCAGGACAGGTTAGCAACAGAAACTGTAGCCTCCTATCTCTACATAGAGTTTTAAAAACATTTTGGGGGCCAGGCACGATGACTCATGCCTGTAATCCCAGCACTTTGGGAGGCTAAGGCGAGAGAATTGCCTGAGTCCAGGGTTCAAGACCAGCTGGGCAACTTGGTGAGACTTTGTCTCTATAATAAACCAAAAAATTAGCTGTGTGTGGCAGCTCATACTTATAGTTCCAGCTACTTGGAAGGCTGAGGCAGAAGGATCACCCGAGCCCAGCAGGTCCAGGCTGTGGTAGCTGTGAGCATGCCTCTGCGCTCTAGTCTGAGTGACAGGGTGACTCTGACTCACAAACAATAATAATAATTTGGGGGGCCAACAGTTGAATGAATTCTAATATTAAAAACCTATAGATTTTTTAGTAAAAACATCAGCTTTAAAAGCACTCTTATAATAAGACTTTCATTCATCAGAGTCAGTGAAATGTTCTCCCTTTTTTGACAGGGTCAAATAGAAATTGATGATCAGGTGGAAGGACTCCAATATCTAGCTTCTCGATATGATTTCATTGACTTAGATCGTGTGGGCATCCATGGCTGGTCCTATGGAGGATACCTCTCCCTCATGGCATTAATGCAGAGGTCAGATATCTTCAGGGTACGTGACTTCTTATCCTACTTATTTTTGCAGTAAGGGTAGAATTTTCGAGGATATGTGAAAATGCTTATTTTCTGAAGATTTATAGAGTTGGCAATATTGTAGATGTTTGGGTTTGTGTGTTTAAGGGCCATGGGAAACATATCTCCATCTCAAGTGGTTTATTTCTATATATGTATGTTTGTGTATGTATATATAGGTATATATATTTTAAACGCTTGTCAATTTGTTGACCCGTTATCAACTATTTATAGACATATGTCAATATTTATGGGAGGTGGTTATGATTAATAAAACACACTGTATTACATTGCAATTACTTGTTTAATTGTTGGACTGCAAGCTCTAAAGGCAGGAACCTTTTTGCCCTGTATACCACTGTAAAAAAAAAAAAAAAAATACAGTCAAGCACAATGTTTGGCACATAGTAAACCTGTGTTGAAAGAATTGAATTATTAAATATATAAATGCTTAAAACCCTGTAAAATTATTTTATTTTTAAGAAAAAAAAATATGACTGCGCAGTGGCTCACACCTATAATCCCAGCACTTTGGGAGGCCAAGGCAAGAGGATTGCTTGATCCCAGGAGTTCAAGATCAGCCTAAGTAACATAGTGAGACCCTGTTTCTACAGAAATAAAAAAGTTAGCCAGATGTGGTGGCATGCACATGTAGTCCCAACTACTCAGGAGGCTGAGGTAGAAGGATCGCCTGAGCCTGGAATGTCGAGTCTGCAGTGAGCAGTAATCATGCCACTATAGTCCAGCCTGAGCAAAAGAGTTGGACCCCAATTAAAAAAAAAAATAGAGTTCTTTTTTCGTGCATGTATATTTGGATAATCTTTATAACTACAAGTAAAATCTGAAAACTGTCATAATATTATTAAGCTTACAGCTGTCAAGAAAATAATTTGAATATTTAAATATGAAACTGCGTAAGAGCTTCAACATTAGGCATTTTTAGCACATAAATATATTTCATTCATTGTTTTAAATTCTGTACTGCCAACAGAGGCTAAAAAAACAGAAGTGGCTGGGCTCGGTGGCTCAGCCTGTAATCCCAGCACTTTGGGAGACCGAGGTGAATGGATTACCTGAGCCCCCGGGTTCGAGACCCACCCGGGCAACTTGGCGAGACCTCATCTCTACAATAAATAAAAAATTAGCCAGGCATGGTAGCGTGCGCCTGTAGTTCCA
>NW_007017170.1:206138-220836 GCF_000164805.1 Carlito syrichta
GATGAGGTCTCGCTGCCCAGGCGGGTCTTGAACCCGCGGGCTCGGGCAATCCACTCACCTCAGCCTCCCAAAGGCGCGGAATTACAGGCTGAACCACCGAGCCCGGCTTAGTTTCCCCTTTTAACAAAGAAGCCTGCATTAGTGTTTCAGCTCTTCAGGTGAAAGGTTCAGTGTGTGACATGCCTGTGGAACATGAAACTTACTTACTCACAGAGTATCAGGTTCTTGACTTTGGTACTCTGCTTTAATTTTCTGAGTTCCTAAGAACATATATGCCCCAGTAGTGGGGCTAAAGTTGTGAGTAAACTGTAAACTGACAGTTGTGAGTTCTTACAGCTAGCTACTCTTTTTCTGGACCACACTTGACTATCCCTGTTGTCTTACGCAGGTTGCTATTGCTGGGGCCCCAGTCACTCTGTGGATATTCTATGATACAGGATACACAGAGCGTTACATGGGTCACCCTGACCAGAATGAGCAGGGCTATTACTTAGGATCTGTGGCCATGCAAGCAGAAAAGTTTCCATCTGAGTAAGTTCAAGCTTTACAATTAAGATTACACATTTTAAATTGTATTTTTTAAACTTAATTTTTAAAATTTCTTTAATCCTAATAAAAAATTCAAATAATGAAAAACCAAGATAAATATTTTATAGAATACCAGAATGTTATGACTGTTTCTTAAATCCAGTCTACACAGTTTGGTTTTTTACAAGTTATATTTGAAGTAGTTGCTTATGCTGAAAGAAATTAAGGACTCAGCTGTTTCAAGGTAGAAAAAATTCTATGTCTGCTTAAATATATTTACAAATAATTTTTCTAAAGACATGCTATAATTATTGATGTGTTCTAATATTTTAATAAGTTGAACACACAATTTTTTAACCTTTAATTACGTGTGGCATCTGATTAATAGATTACAAATTTAATATTGAATCCTAGCTGGGCATGGTGGCTCATGCCTGTGATCCCAGCACTTTGGGAGGTGAAAGTGAGAGAATTGCCTGAGTCCAGGGGTTCAAGATCAGCCTGGGCAACTTTGTGAGACCTCGTCTCTACAATAAATCAAAAAATTAGCTGGGTGTGGTGGTGCTCTCTTGTAGTTCCAGCTACTTGGAAGGCTGAGACAGAAGATCATCACCTGAGCCCAGCAGGTCAAGGCTTTGGTGGACACAAGCATGCCACTGTACTCTAGCCTGGCTGACAGTGAGACTCTGATACGGCCAGGTGCGGTGTCTCAAGTCTATAATCCCAGCACTTTGGGAGACTAAGGTGAGGGGATTGCCTGAACCCACAGGTTCGATAACAGCCTTAGCAACTTGGGAGACCTCATGTCTACAATAAATGAAAATATTAGCTGGACATGGTAGCACACACCTGTAGTTCCGGCTACTTGGAGGCCCAGCAGGTTGACGCTAGGGGCTGTGAGCGTGCCACTGCACTCAAGAGACTGACTCAAAAAAAGAAAAATCGAATCCTTTTTCTAACATTACAATATATGGAAGTTAATGTAGTTAAGTTTGTTTAGTTTGAAAGAGTTAAATGGTTTCCTCAAATACTCTACTGTTTTGCCTAACTCTCTGGTATTTCCATTTCTCTAGACCAAATCGTTTACTACTCTTACATGGGTTCTTGGATGAGAATGTCCATTTTGCACATACCAGTATATTACTGAGTTTTTTAGTGAGGGCTGGGAAACCATATGATTTACAGGTGAGTTATTCTACATTTTCTAATTAAATGCAATAGTGATTAATGATTGATTACTTTGAAATCTAATAAGTATGGAGTAAGGCCAGATTTTCAGCTGTGTTCGCCCTCTGCTTAAGAGAACTAAAGTAATAGGCATAGTCACTAGTTCCTCTGGTTGTATGAGAGTTAAGATTTCATTGAAGTCACACTGAAAACTTGGCCTTCCAGATCACATGGCCTTTCAGATCACATGACTTGTTATCTGTGTCTGCATTAAGTTTGTCAGCATGGAAAAGCTGACAAGGAGTCCATTCACTATTCTCTCTCTTAGCTTTCCCAAATTTTCCATGGTCTTTTTTTTCTTTCTTTTTTTTCTTTTTGTGGTAGTTAGTAACCTACCCACTATTTGTAGTCCCCCTTTTGGGATCCCAGTAATTTGGCAAAAGTTTCCATTCTCCATGCTGATATCTATTCTCTGAATAAATTGATCATAGTTATTTAAAAATCTGTGCATGCCATCTCCATTATTTAATCTTCTCCTCCTCCTTCATCTTCTATCATTTGGACTTATTCTGGACTTATCCACTAACACAATTGGTTATATTCTATTAAAGCTAGATATTTTGGCCAGGCATGGTGGTTCATGCTTTAACTCCAGCACTTTGGGAGGCCAAGTGAGAGGACTGCCTGAGCCAAGGAGTTCAAGACCAGCCTGAGCAACATGATAAAACCTTGTTTCCACCTAACCCTTAACTGTACCCCACAAAACCATAATAAAAAATACTGATTAATGAAAAAAAAAAAAAAAACCTTGTTTCTACAATAAATCAAAAAATTAGCTGGGCATGGTGGCGCACACCTGTAGTTCCAGCTACTTGGAAGGCTGAAGTGGAAGGATCGCCTGAGCCCAGCAGGTCAAGGCTGCGGTGGCCATGAGTGTGCCACTGCACTCCAGCCTGGGTGACAGAGTGAGACCCCAACTCAAAAAAACAAAATTCTGCTGAAGGCAGAAGGATCATATGAGCACAGCAGGTTGAGGCTTCAGTGGCCATGACTGTGCCACTGCACTCCAACCTAGACTCCTATTCAAAAACCTGCTGAAAATATTACAAAAATTTCAGGTTTCTTGTTCGCATATACATGGATGAAAAAAATCTTAAGCAAAATATTAGCAAATTAAATCCAAAGATGTATCTAGGAATTCTGGCTTGGTTTAACATTTGAAAGCCAATAAATACAATTTACCACATTAACAAAACAGCGGGGCCAGATGCAGTGGCTCACACCTATAATCCCAGCACTTTGGGAGGCCGAGGTGAGAGGATTCCCTGAGCCTTCTGGTTCAAGCCCAGCCTGGGCAATTTGGTGAAATCTCATCTCTACAATAAATTTAAAAAAAAAAAAAAATCAACTGGGCATGGTGGCGTGTGTCTTTGGTGTTCCAGCTATATGAAAGGCTGAGACTGTGGTAGCTGGGAACATGCCAGTGCCCTCCAGCCTGGGTGATAGAGTGAGATTCCAACTAAAAAAACAAATAGACAAACAAACCAAAAAAACCAGCATATTATCTCAATATATACTGGAAAAGTTTATGAATTCCATACCCATCATGACCAAAACTCTTAGAGAACCTGAAACACAAAGGTTTAACTTTTTAAAATCCTGAATAAAGAACATATACAAAAATAAAATAAAATTAATAAACTATTCTATGTTGATACAAGTCACATTTTTATGGAACAAAAACTATATTTCAAAATAAAGCAAAATATTTTCCTGAGGAAACAAATAGCATTATTTTACATTTTTGTAAATCCCTTTGACTCTGCCTATGAAGAAGATACTTGAATTCTTGTATCTCCTACATTGACTCTGTGGTGGTATGTTGTTTTGGCTAAAGTATTTGAAGAAGAATTCAGCCACACAGAGTATGAAGTTAAGAGATGGGAGGAGTATTTTTAGCCTTTTCAGGTAATTGTGGGTATTCTTAGTTGATACTACATCAAAACTGGACAAGTTCTTAAAGTTTGGGTTTTTTTAGTTTTTTGGCTTTTTTTTTTTCTTCTTAAGATGGGATCTCACTGTGTTGCTCAGGCTAATCTGGAACTCCTGGGCTCAAGTAATCCTCCTGCCTCAGCCCTCCAAGTACCTGAGACCACAGTCACACATCACCTACTCTGCTTAAAACTTGGTTTTAGTGTGGAATCTGTAGCATATCTCTGTCACAGTAACATGTATTGGATCTTATACTTCACATGGATCTGTTACCCGTGCATTGGCCATCTGAGAAGCACTGGTTCATTGTGTTATGCTAATCTTTCAAATGTAGCCTCATTTTATTAGGTAGTTTTTTTTTTTTTTAATCACATACAGTAAGATTACCACTAATTTCATCCAAAAAGTATCTAGGCTGGGCACAGTGGCTCACGCCTATAAACCCAGCACTTTGGGAGGCTGAGATGAGAGAATTACTTCAGTCCATGGGTTCGAGACCAGCCTGGGCAACTTCATCTCTACAATAAATCAAAAAACTTAGCTGGGCATGGTGGCACACGTCTGTAGTTCCAGCTACTTGGAAGGCTGAGGCGAAAGGATCACCTGAGTTCAGCAGGTTGAGGCTGCAAATGACTGTGACTGTGCTACTACCCTCCAGCCTGGGCGACAGAGTGAGACATTGACTCAAAAAAATAGAATAAAATAAAATAAGAAAAGTGTCTAAGCCTGCCTGGGTGACATAGTGAGACCTCATCTCTACAAAAAAGTTTTTGGTGGTGTACATCTGGTCCCAGCTACTCAGGATGCTGATGTAGGAAGATCACCTGAGCTGAGGAGTTTGAGTGGTAAACTGTGATCATGCTGCTGCACTACAGCCGGGGCAACACAGTGAGACCATGACTCAAAAGAAAAATGCCTAAGTATTGGGAAGCTCATGAGTGGTAAATTCAGATTTTCTAAAATTCTAATTTTCATTCAAAAGCTCAGATTTTATCATTGATAACAAATACTATCAGTGTTGTCCTTAAAGTGACCAGCTCAGTTTATTTGCTTTGAGAAAATGTTTTCCAGAAACTCAAGTCTAAATAACCATAGTTGTCAGGCATTCCTCAGAATGAAAAATTTAAAGTTCCATTTAAAAAGCTGCAGTTCCGCTTTGGCGTCTTTGCACAAGTACATTCCTTGAGACATGCTGTAGCACAGGTTCTGTGTGCATATTTCCATTCATAAGCAGAATATTAAGAGACTTCTCACAGGCTTCAATTTAATAGAATTCTGACCTCTTTTGCAACTTAGGTGAAACTGACGTTTTTATTTTTTACTGTAAGTACTGCAAGTGCTTGGTGGTAAAGGATGTCATGACTTCCTTACAGTTTGACATTAGTGCCTTGGTTCATGAGGCACTGGCAGTTGTGTTCACCATTGCTTCTACATCATCAGTGCAAATGCCAGCACAGTGAATGAGGACAGGTAGTATCTTGGTACTTGTTCTGAAAGTGGTTTTGATCTCATGTATTCCTTGGAAGGTTTCCAAGGACCTCAGAGTCTACAGACAACACTTGGGAAATGAGCTGATGGTCTTACGGATAAACCTAGTGGCATACAGGGAATTATATGAAGAGGAGAGAAGCCTTTAGATGTGTCATGTCATCTCCCATAGGGGCTGTGCCTCACTATTATTAATCCTGTTAAAATCTCTGGAAAACTTTGGAAGAAGATGCATTGTTGAATTATTTTGTGTGTGTGTGTGTTTGTTTTTTTGTTTTAAGATCTATCCTCAGGAGAGACACAGCATCAGAGTTCCTGAGTCTGGAGAACATTATGAACTGCATCTTTTGCACTACCTTCAAGAAAACCTTGGATCACGTATTGCTGCTCTGAAAGTGATATAATTTTGATCTGTGTAGAACTCTGGTATACACTGGCTGTTAACCAAATGAGAAGGCTTAATCAGTAGAAGACACAGAATTGGTCATCCCATTTTGATACCTGCCACATAACATCTACTCCTGAAAGTAAATTTGGTGCCATGCAGGCATCTATAGCTTGTGGATAGTAATCTAATACCTTATCCATACATACACAAAATTGAATGATACCGGTTTCTAAAGGTCCCAGCAATACTATGAGAATTACTGAAAGAAATGAAACATTAGCACCTGTAGTTATGCTACCCTGTTTTCAGTTTTAATAGCATTATAAACCTTATGGACTTACTTAGTGTATTTTTACAGTATACTTCTGAGTTTGTTAAAATATGATTTTAGTGATTGGTTTGGTTCAATTCCAGAATCTCTTGACTAGTTACAGATCTGATAGCACTTAAATGTAATTGACTAGTTTATGCTTCATTGCTTGGGGTGTATCCAGCATGTTATGAACTAATCACTATTAAACTTGACTTAACCAATCATTAATGATTTTTCAAGGATAACTTAGTGGCCTCCTAAAGACACTTATTTTGGCTCTGACCAGTTTTTAGCCAATTTCAACTGTATCTAGTATAAATAATTATAATTTTTATTTGATGATATGACAGAGTGGGATTTTCCTTTTACATAAAGGCAAGTAACTATATATGTAGCATGGATTTAATTAGTCTTATGATACTGATAATTACAAGCAGAAAATTTTTTGATCAAATTATTATAGCTTAAATATTTGCAGGCAAGTTTTTTTTTTCCTTTAAGAAAAGGAAAAAGTACATACTCGTATTCTTGAGAAAAGTTAGTGTTGCCAGTTTTCATTTGATATTTCCTTATTAAAATATTCCAGAGTTTTAGGGAAGCTGAAGGAAATCACAGTGGGGAGACTAGGACGTGGGGGAATGACAGGGAGAAGAGATGGTGAGAGTCTGCCTAAGAACTAAACAGAAATAGTTTCAACAGAAATACCCATGAAGAAGTTTAAGACATGAAATTTAAACAGGTTATTAAGGAAACCAGAATTAAGAAATCGCCCTCTTGCCAGCACAGCTGCAGACTAACATTATTCAGGGGAGGAAATGTTCCTTAGGGTTACTTTTATAATTCTAATTTTTGTGTGTATGACCTTTTTCCTCTTAATTTTAGAAACCTTACAAATTAAACTTCATCCTTTTAAATAACTTGGACATACTTTAGATATTGTGAGCCTAAAATAAAAAGGTTTACAGACAGCCTCTTCCATAAGCTAATCCCAGGTAAACCATGGCTTGCTTTTCTAGTGTTTAAAGCCTGTAAACAGTTTTCTTGAATGGCCATGACATTTCTGTGGTTTAGCCCTAACACTGGACTATGAGGAGAGCTCAAGGCTTCCAAGTGCTGATTGGGATCTGCCCTGTTGGAGTCTTGAGGTGCTAGATCTGTCACATTGGCACCAGTGGCAGGGAAGGCATCTATGAGTTTGACCCTTTTTATCACAAGCTTCATGTTTAAGAAGTTGTTACCAACAATTTAATCAACACTTCAAGAAAAGTTGCCCTATTTGTTTTTCACCACTGCAGAAAGAGTAGATTTCTCCCATGGAGAGTACTAGTAGCCTCCACTAGTAAGATGGTGACTGCATTGGGGTGGACATCACTGAGGACCAGGTGGGAGGTGGGGAGCCCAGAAATGACAGGAGAACCGGTTAGTTCTGTCCTTTGGGAAGGGATTGATTTTGCTGTCTGTATTTATACTGTATAATAGATACCACACTTTTTCCTTATTGTCTGTGTATGTATTGATTTTCATGTTTATGATATTTTCCCATGCCAAGATTTGTTTATATTTTTTCAATGTTAAATTAAATTGATTTGGGTAACTTTTCTTCCCCAAGAAAGTATTTTTCCCCTTGACTTAAGTATATATCTGACTATTGAGGGTATTTGTTTTGTTTGGGAGGGGGATACTAATTGGCCTCAAAGGATCTATCCTTATATTATGTGCAAAGTAGAAATGGTATACAGTAGCTTTTAGACAGCTACTCATTTAAACCCTTACCCATTAAGACTGTTTCATCAAAATGGCATCTCTTATTTTGCCAAAACAAACTCAGAAAGCTTCGTGAACTCTTGATTTCACAGGTGTTTTCCTTTTCTCCTATCACAAATGATGCTTCTGTTGCCACCCAGTCACTTGAATGCCATTCCACAGAAAGATGGCCCAACTGAACTGGCTTTTCACAACCAGTGTGGAAGACATCATAGTCAATTGGAGCAATCAGTAGAAATCTCACTAAAACTGTTCATACCCTAACTATGGGTAACAACTTAAAAGGCAGAAATATGTAAAAGTAGCAACACTTTGGTGAGAGCCCAAATGCACTAGGTTAAGCATCACAGTGGGTTTCTGCAGGCTTGGTAAATGGGTACTTTTGAACAGCCATCAAGAGGTGTAATTACTTGAGCATTATAGAGCAGTGGGACTCAAAATTGAAGATTTGTCTGGGCTGCTTACTTAAAGAAATGCAGAGACTTGAATCTTCCTCTGAGAAATTTGGATCCCATTAATTTGGGTAGAGGCTAGGAATGTGCATTTCTAACAAGCTTTCCAGGTAATTCGAAAGCAAGTCGTCCATGGACTACTTTAAGAAACTCTCCTATAGAGATTGGAGTTGGATTAAGAAAATAACAGATGCTTTTTACACTGGACTAAGTCACAAGAAAGCTGTTCACCTGTGATAACTGGCCCCTTCTTACTCTGAAAACCGCAGGAGATAGTGTTTACTTTATACCTATACCCTTTGTCTGGAGGTTCATTTTGGAATGAAGGTTTTTTGCTCCATGCCGTTCCTGGCTCTTTTCCAAAGCCTCACAGAAAAGGGCAAAGTCACAATGCATGCATTACCTTTTAAAAGAATGAGATATAGATATGGATACTTACTTTTTTTTTTTTACTACTTGTTTTATTCCTTACAGAAAGTGTATCCCACCCCTCTGTGACAGCATTCTCTTTAGGTAGAATGATTCCTGTAAGATCTCATTATTCTAGAATCATGCATTTTGCAAGCTGGAATAAATCTTTAATCTAATCTAATCTAATGTTCTCATTTGTTAGAACAACCTACACACTAGAAAGAGGAGGAAATATACCCATGACCACACAGCCAGTTAGTACTTAGTTGGTACTAGACTCCATCCAGATGTCCTGACTCGTGGCACTTAAATGACATATAGAAAAGGTAAAATTTTAAAGTATTTATTAATATATTCCTATGAAGCATTTTAAAGATAACTTCACAAAATGGTTAATTTTTCCATTCTAAAGTAAGTACTAAGCATGCTTATTAATTAAGCAGTACTTATAATTAGTATATACCATCCTAAGTATATGAGAATTGTTGTACCCAACGTGTCTTCCTTGGTGTAGTGGAGATTTGAGGGTTGGGATACAAAGCAAAGTGATTGTGTCTATGTGATGCTAGAAAAGACACATGGCCATATGTAAACTAAGACACGGAAGGTGAGTGTCTGTTCCTTGCAGATAGAAAGGAGCAAGAAAACTCTCGACTCCCACCTTTCCAGCCCTGCCAGCCTCAGCTGTCCATCTTCTAGCCCAGAGTGTGGAGATGCGTAAGTGCAATGGTGCTGGGCTTTAGGTCATCATTGTATAAGCCCTTCACAGAGAAAGAAAAGTAGTGTGTTTGTTTTCAAATAATCCAAATACAAATTTATGTTGTATTCAGCAAAATTGGAGTTCAGGTCTTTACTTTTAGAACATAAAGTGCCTGCTGTTTTAAGCATTGACTTGTATAAAGAGTTGCATGTCTCACTCCAATGAGCTTATGGGTATTTTCATTTTCAGCTACATGGCTTTTAATCATGTAAAGTGAAACATGAGTTTTGTTGCATTTTATTATAGTTTTTTGTTGCAATAAAGATGCTGCTGAAATTAATTTATTTAAATGTTCCTTTTTCCCCATTTGTACAACCTTGTCTTGAATAGTGGCATCTGTGGAGTGATTAATACAAGTGAACAAAGTCTTGTGCTTGCACTGGAGGAGGGAGACTGCAGGATGAAGGGATACATGGGGTTTAGTATAAACACTAGACAGAATGCTTCGAACCTAACAGCCTGGAGGAGTGCAGAGAACTGCTTTGTACCTACATGTGGTCCTAACAGGCAGTGGTTGGTGCTCCAAAGGTAGATAGTGCTTGGTGCCCTGACTAGTGTGTCCTCCCTGAGCAGCTGAGGCTTGTGGGAATGCCACATGGCAATGGATAGTGGTTTCTATGTGCTGCCCAGGAAATTTTGAGAGAGCTAAGTATAATACTACTTTCAGAGGTTTCTCTGACAATTTTCTGCTTCTTGTTATATTAGAGAATGGGGAGAAGGAAGGTAGAGGAACCCCTTTAAATTTGAGTTTATGTGATAATCCTAGAACAGAGACTTCATCTGGATTCTGAAGTATGTAAAATAGTGCATGAACAAGTAGTGGTACAGTATTTTGGAGAGAGACTCCTTGGTTTTATCAGATTCTCAAAGGGTAATGATCCCAAAAAAGTGAAGAGCCACAGCTGTGTTGGGTCTTAAAGTGTTTTGGTTTTTTTTTTTTGGTATATAAAAAGCATTAGGGTCCAGGCATCAGGGCTCAAGCCTGTAATCTCAGCACTTTGGGACGCTGAGGCGAGAGGATTGCCTGAGTCCAAGTGTTTGAGACTAGCCTGGGCTACAATAAATTTTAAAAATTAGCCGGGTGTGGTGGCACATGCCTGTAGTTCCAGCTACTTGGAAGGCTGAAGTGGAAGGATTACCTGAGTCTAGCAGGTCCAGGCTGCAGTGGCCATGAGTGTGCCATTGCATTCCAGCCTGGGCGACAGAGTGAGACTCCAACTCAAAAAAAAAAAAAAAAAAGCATTAGGAATAAAGATGATTTTTAAACAGGGTAAGGCCATAGACCAGTGCTTCCTAACCTTTTCACCTTGTCATCTTGTGACACACATACAAAAGACATTTGTATGCCACTCTGGGATAAACTGAGGCACACTGGGATAAGCAGTTGAGGCTGCTTGTAGTCAGGAGTGATTGGCCAGACCTACCCCAACTCTGAAGACATTAGGATCTCAGTATACATATAATATGGCACTGCGGTTGGGAAACTTTTATAGACTACCTTGGTCTAGATTTATTGTTAATCAAATGTCAGCTTTCAGCCTGGCCATAAGCACCCTGCATATAGTAGTGGAGGTGCAGATCTCCAGTGGCTGTGGGACTCCAGTGTCCCAGAGTCATATCAGAGCAGGTGCTATGAACATGAAGCCTTTTGGCTTCCCTTTGGCCTAGAGGACCTTCCTGCAAAGAACTGTCACCTGTGAGTAGAAAGCTAAAATAACTATGGCATTTCTGCAGGGTGGACATGAGGCAGAGATAGATCTCTTGGTGTTTCTGTGGAGAGCAGATTTGAAACAGCTGTGTTGTAAGAATCTCATAACCAGAGTATGGTTTTATTTTGGGCTTGGCGTGGTTTGAGGAATTATAAGGACTTAAGTGTTCGTCAGCCTGGCTCCATCCAGTTACCCTGGAAGAGGTCGAGCTGCCATTGAAATGGCTTAGAGTGACTTCAGCTCCAGCACAGCCCCTGAGATTGTTAAGTTTGCTGTTTGCTCCCTAGTCCTTACCGAAGATGCTTCTCTAAATTGGCTTCCATACTTGGGTTCTTGAAATAGAAGTTTGGGGACGCAATTAGACAGGATAGTCATCCTTAGCCAGCTCCAGCAATTCCTTCTTGTACACTGGAAAAACACCCTGCAGAAATGCCATAGTTATTTTAGCTTTCTACTCACAGGTGACAGTTCTTTGCAGGAAGGTCCTCTGGCCAAGATGGTTCTGGGAGCCACACAGCTGCTCTGTAAAGTGAACTTTTATTGGCTCAGTTATTGAGTAAGCACAGAGTCCTAGCTGCAGCCCTAAGCATGCCTGAACACGACTGCCCAGTTCAGCTGGGCACTGGGTTTGTGACTGGGCTGGCTCTTTGCTCTGAGCTGTGTCCACTGGCCATTCCTCTTCTTTCCCGTGCTGCTCCCATCCCAGCCGGGTCTCATGGCTTCATGCTGGGTAACTGCAGCAGCTCACACATAGCCTGAGTTGGGAGTGAAGAATAGGACTCCAAGTGACTTTGGAGAAGCAGTTCTCAACTTTCATTCAGCAAATACTTAGCAACAGCCATGTGCCAGACCTGAGTTCTTCATGAGAAAACAAAGCTAAGAGGACATAACCCTTGTCCTCCTAGGCCTGGGACCAGTGTCATCTCCCACCCGTGAGTGCACCCGAAGAACACCCACTTCCTTAAAGGCCAGCTCCTTCTTACCCTCTGCTCCAGTCTCTCATCAGATCCAAGTTCTGCCTGGCACTCAAGGCCCTGTGCCACCCAACCTAGCCTTACTTTCCTTTCCCTTAGCATGTGCCTAAGTCCACCTGTGAGCCTCCTGAGAATTTCATTTTTGAATTAGCAAAACACACATACCTGCAAGAGTCCAGGGGGGAATTGCCACCTGAGGCAGGAGGAATGACAGAATGGTGCCGACATCGGCTTCAGAGCTGGCTGTTGCCCTTGCCTCCGCTGCATGCTGGCTTCATGCCTGGGCATGTTTACCTAAGATTCCTACCCTCAGTTTTCCTAGGTGTGAGATGGGATTAACAATGGAGCCTTCGTATCTGATGGGTTGTGGTGAAAGTTACAGGTTAATCCACATGAAGAACTCAGGTGTCTGACAGTGAAAGCGCAGTCTGGATAACCTCAGATTCAGCAGTTAATTTCTTACTATCCCATTTGCCACCGATTTTGCTCTTCAGTTGGATTATAGACTCTAAAAGTAGGCACTCATACCTGCTAATTCTTCCTGCAGCACTTGCAACAGAGTCAAGCATTGCTCACGAGGTACTTGATCCCGAAACATTTTATTTTTGAGTTGGAATCACTCTGTCACCCAGGCTGGAGGGCAGTGGCACACTCCCAGCCACTGAGCCTCAACCTGCTGGACTCAGGCGATCTTTCCACCTCAGCCTTCCAAGTAGCTGGAACTACAGGCACGCGCTACTATGCCCAGCTAATTTTTTGATTTATTGTAGAGATGAGGTCTCACCAAGTTGCCCAGGCTGATCTCGAACCCATGGGCTCAGGCAGTCCTCTCACCTCAGCCTCCCAAAGTGCTGGGATTGTAGGTGTGAGCCACCACACTCGGCTCCAAAACATTTTCAAATAAAATATATTCGACCTCCCTCATTTAGGGTTGTCTGATTGACAAATTATGGATACTTAAGCAGCCATCTGTCAATTCATTTGTGAGACTACAAAAGAACACATTCTCCCCTACACTGGCTTTAGACCTCTTTAAAATGCCCCCACTGAGGCTCTGGGTCGGGAGGTGTGCTGCTCCAGCCTGGTTGCTACTACAGTTGCCCAGGGAACTTTTAAAAACACCATGTCCTTCTCAGCATCAGTCACATCAAAATGGGAAGGGGGCTGGGGGTCCTGCCATCTTTATTTATTTATTTTGAGTAAGAGTCTCATTTTGTCACCCAGGCTGGAGGGCAGTAACATGCTCCCAGCCACCACAGCCTGAACCTGCTGAGTTCAGGCGATCCTTTTGCCTCAACCTTCCAAGTAGCTGGAACTACAGGCACATGCTACCACACCTGGCTAATTTTTTGATTGTAGAGATGAGGCCTCGCCAAGTTGCCCAGGCTGGTCTCGAACCCATGGGCTTAGGCAATCCTCACCTCAGCCTCCCCAAGTGCTGAGATTATAGGCATGAGCCACCACGCCTGGCCTTAATGTATTTAAATAAGTTCTTTAGGTAATCCTAACACACAACTAGAGCAAAAGTCTGAGGCCGAGTAATGCAAGATCCAATTCATAGAATGTAGGAGCTAGGACAAGACTCAACAGTCGTCTAATCTACTTCTTCACAGATGAGAAGCTGGTGCCTGTCATCCTTCAACCTAGGTCTTCTAGCTCTGTGCCTATTCCCAGAGCAGTGTTCTCCCAAGCTGGACCTCAGCAGAGAAATTTGCCAAAGTGAAGGTGCCAGGGCTGTGACTCAGTAGAGGTAGAGGGCACGGGGGAAACCCTAGCCCTTATATCATCCACTGCAGCTTAGCTTTTACTCATGTATAATCAGGGAAAACATGTTCTGAAGCTTCAACGAAGAGGTAAGAAGTCAGTGACCACTCCCCTCATTTCACA
Source organism: Carlito syrichta (assembly GCF_000164805.1). Lineage (NCBI taxonomy): Eukaryota > Metazoa > Chordata > Mammalia > Primates > Tarsiidae > Carlito > Carlito syrichta. Next base: position 219,972 of record NW_007017170.1, read on the forward strand.
GATGAGAAAACTGAGGACCAGAGAGCACTGCAAAGCCATACCATTGTCAAGTGGCAAAGCTGGTACCAAGACGTAGACTGACTGAGGTACCAGGAGGTGAGATACCACCTGAGACCCTGAAGTACCTGACGTACCTCTTGAGACCCTGAGGTACCAGGAAGTGAAGTGACTTCCCCAAAGACACAAAACAGGTTGGTAGCTGAACAGGGACACTAGAATGCAGACTCTAGGACTCTCGGTCTAGAACTCCAACTAAAGTTTCTAAAACCTAAGATGTAGCCGGGCTCGGTGGCTCAGCCTGTAATCCTATGCCTTTGGGAGGCTGAGGTGAGTGGATTGCCTGAGCCCACGGGTTCAAGACCCGCCTGGGCACCTTGGTGAGACCTCATCTCTACAATAAATAAAAAAATCACCCGGGTGAGGTAGCGCATGCCTGTAATTCCAGCTACTTGGAAGGCTGAGGTCGAAGGATCGCCGGAGCCCAGCAGGTTGAGGCTGCAGTGGCCGGGAGTGGCCACTGCACTCCAGTCTGGGCGACAGAGTGAGACTCCAACTCAAATAAATAAATAAATAAATAAAACCTAAGATGTTAATGTTTTTTAAGACCCTAGCATTTGAAACGTCATAATATGAAGGAAGAGGACAGGCACAGTGGCTCACGCCTGTAATCCCAACACTAAGTCTAAGATGGGAGGATTGCTTGAGCCTAGGAGTTGGAGATCTGCCTGGGCAATATAGCAAGACCTCAACTCTACAAAAATCAAAAACATTAGCTGGGCATGGTGGCATATGCATGTAGTCTCAGCTGCTCCAGCCTGGGTGACAGAGCAAGATCGCAATGCAAAAAAAAAAAAAAAAAGGGGCC
>NW_007017170.1:220969-223276 GCF_000164805.1 Carlito syrichta
ACTGCACTCCAGTCTGGGCGACAGAGTAAGACTCCAACTCAAAAAAAAAAAAATAAAGATGGGTCCTAGAATCAATATGGTATTTGAAATCTTAGTTCCTTTGGTAACTAAGGCTGAAGGAGCTCAAAAAAAACACGTGTTTGGGTGGGTCTTAGATGTGAATCTCCCTGAACTTGCCCAGAATGGGGGTCAGGAACACAGGATAGGAAGGGAATTTGGAGTCTGGTGAAGCTGGGTTCATACTAAGAAGCTCTGATTTTGAGCAATCCCTTTCCCCCCCTCCCTTGGGTTCCTGGACTCCAAAGTGGGGTTCTAATACCTTCACAGAGTTGTGGTGAGTACAGAGTATAGACCCAGTGCAGGACAGGCTTGGAAGTGACTCAGGATGGTGAAGTTGATGTCCTGCTGGGGCTCTGACCCCACAGCTCCAGGGCTGCCAGCAGGAGCAGTTTGTGCTCCTGGGCCTGAGCTGTTGTCAGGCCCAGGCCCTGGGGAGGAGACATGATGGGCAGGGAGAGGAACACAGCTCAATCCCAGGGATCTAGGAGAACCGGAGACTCTGGGTCCTAAATGGGAGGTACAGAAAGTGCTCAGGAGATGCCTGGACTCTGCCTTGGCCTCAGATGCTCTCCATCTGCCTGACCCAAGGGCTAACCTGGGGTCGCACATGACTAATGTAAGGCCCTTGTTTGGGGCACATGTTTCACTGTGAACCAGGTGACACCAGGTAGCAGCTACCACCTGTGTATGGTGAATGCCACCACTTCGACAGTACTTCCTTATGACATCGTTTTCAGTTTCATCTTCACAATAAAACAAGGATGTCAGGCATGGTGTCATTCCCCTATTTTTTTTTTCCAGAAAAAGGAATTAGAATTCAGAGAGGTTGTATGCCATGTCCAAGACTGCAGTGCAGAAATGGCCAATCCTGGTGCCACCTGCTCAGCAGCAAGGAATATGCAAAGAGCTTTCACAGGCCTGGCTTACACTGAGATCAAGGGATCTGGGGTCTCAAAGGTGCCAAACACATTCTCTGCTCTCAAGAGACTCTTATTCAGAAGTGGAGATGGACACAGAAACAAAAGAGGGTTTGTGCAGAGATGCTGAGTACTGTGTTGAGACAGCCAACAGGACTGTGGGCTTAGCCCTGAGAGCCTGCCATTCTGTCTGCTGCAAAACCACAACTTTCTGTGTGACCTCGGGCAAGTAATTTAACCTCTCTGGACTTCTATTTCCTCTTTTGTAGCAGAGAGCTAACATTACCCCCACTTCATGGAGTGGCTGTGGGCTTTGATATAAGAAATCACATGAGCCGGGCTCGGTGGCTCAGTCTGTAATCCTGCACCCTGGGAGGCTGAGGTGAGTGGATTGAGACCCACCTGGCAACTTGGTGAGACCTCATCTCTACAATAAATCAAAAAATTAGCCAGGTGTGGTAATGCGCCTGTAGTTCCAGCTACTTGGAAGGCTGAGGTGGAAGGATCTCCAGAGCCCAGCAGGTCGAAGCTGCAGTGGCTGGGAGTGACCACTGCACTCCAGTCTGGACAACAGAGTGAGACTCCAACTCAAAAAAAAAAAAACACACATGCCTAGCTCCTGGCACACAGCACTCAAATATGAGCTGTGAGTTACCTGGCAGTGGAAGGGGTGATGGTAAGGGAGGGCAGCCCAGAGGAGGAGGCATTTGGATTAGGCACTAAAGAGGAGTCGTTCCAAGTGAAGAGGACAAACACACACATGAAGGGCTAGAGTGGAGTGTGGAGGCCTTGAGTGACAGGAGCATCTGCCCCTAGCACTTCTGTGGCACCAGCACTATCACCGCAGCAGGCTTAACTGGCTGGAGAGACCAGAGAAGGGCACAGGGCATGGGACAGATGTGCTTTGCTGAGGAAAGTGATGAGGAAAGAGCTGTCTGGTAGAGCAGACTTGGGTGGGGACCTGGTCCAGAAACATGGTGCTGCAGCTGCCAAAGAGGGGAGGACCATACGACCAGGGTCCCCTGCCTTTCCCTTCTGCTGGACACTGCTCCTATCCTGCTGCAATCCAGCTTGGGGAGAAGGTCCAGAGAGACAAGAGACATGGGTCTCATCCACAGTGTAGGATGTGCAGAGGCTTCCAAGGGGGCCACAGGGAGTTATCTGAACCCCAGTCCTGTTGGGCAGGGTGGCCTTGTGCAGAGGTGGGTTTCAGGCAGGAGTGAGCAGCTGATGGAGGAGGACAAAAGGAGCAGTCTCTGCAGAGAGGCCAGGGGGACCCAGAGTGGGGTGGCTCGGCTAAAGGGCGTTGCTGCATCATTGGTTTATTTTA
>NW_007017170.1:223477-225329 GCF_000164805.1 Carlito syrichta
GGTCTCGAACCCGCAGGCTCAGGCAATTCACTCACCTCAGCCTCCCAAGGCACAGGATTACAGGCTGAGCCACCGAGCCTGGTTTATTTTATTTCTATTATTATTTTTTTGAGTCGGGATCTAACTCTGTCACCCAGGCTGGAGAGCAGTGGCACGATCATGGCTCACTGCAGCCTTTACCTCTTGGACTCAGGTGATCCTCCTGCCTCAGCCTCCCAGGTAGCTGGAACTCCAGGTGTGTGCCACCACATCTGGCTAATTTTTTTTGTAGAGTCGAAGTTTCACTATGTTTCCCAGGCTGGTCTTGAACTCCTGGGCGCAAGCGATTCTCTTGCCTCAGCCTCCCAAAGTGCTAAGATTATAAGCGTGAACTATTGTGTCTGGCCTATCATTTTATTTTCTTATTTTTGTTTGTTTTGAGTCGGGGTCTCCCTCTGTTGCCCAGGCTGGAGTGCAATGGCATGATCACAGGTCACTGCAGCCTCAACCTCTTAGACTCAGGCAGTCTTCCTGCCTCAGTCTCCCAAAGTGCTAGGATTACAGGCATGAGCCACCACAGCCCAGCTGGCATAATCTTTTAACATAACCTTTTGTAAGTTTTGATTTTTTTCATGGTTACACAGACACACAATCTCTAAATCATATGTTTGTATTGTTACTCTTTGCTTTTTTTGGCTTTTCTGTATTCTCAAGTGGCATCCCACTGTACATGATTAGAATTTAACCATCTCCCTCCCATTGCCACCCAACACCCACACACTTCTTGAACTTCTCACGCCTTTAAGGTAGCTTTATTGTAACTTGGATAATATTCCATGTTTACATCATTGTGACTGTGTAAATATATTCAGACATGAATTCATGTCATAAACTGAATTCATTGTCATTTGTGCAGAACATTTTGTTTTACCTGGTTAATAATTTTTGTTTATATATTATTACTAATTCAATCTCAAACTCTTCAACTTTTCCATTGATTTATCTATTGTGCTTAACTGCTAGTATTTTTGATGTTTTTCTGCGAGACAGAAGGTACCAAAAAAAGCATACACATTTTAAGAAAGGAAAAAACTATTAAAACTGTAATACTTGCTTGGCGTGATGTGGTGACTCAAGCCTGTAATCCCAGTACTTGGGAGGCGGAGGTGAGAGGATTGCCTGAGCTCAGGGGTTCAAGACCAGCCTGAGCAACATGGCAACACCTCCTCTCTACAATAAATCAAAAAGTTAGCTGGGCGTGGTGGCACATGCCTGTAGTTCCAGCTCCATGGAAGGCTAAGGTAGAAGGATCGCCTGAGCCCAGCAGGTTGAGGCTGCAGTAGCCATGAGCAGCGTGCCACTGCACTTCAGCCTGGGTGACAAAGTGAGACTCCAACTCAAAAAAAATAAATTGCAATGCTCAATGTATACCAATAACACAAGATGAATACAGGTCACATTTGATTTCTGCCATTACAAGAGGTGCTCAGCCAGGCACGGTGGCTCACGCCTGTAATCCCAGCACTTTGAGAGAGGGAGGAAAGAGGATTACCAGAGTCCAGTGGTGGCGCATGCCTATGGTTCCAGCTACTTGAAAGGCTGAGGCAGAAAGATCACCTGAGCCCACTGGACTGAGGCTGAGCCTGGGTGACTGACTAAAAAAAACAAAAAAAGCCGGGCTCGGTGGCTCAGCCTGTAATCCCGCGCCTTTGGGAGGCTGAGGTGAGTGGATTGCCTAAGCCTGCGGGTTCGAGACCCGCCTGGGCAGCGAGACCTCATCTCTACAATAAATCAAAAAATCAGCCAGGCGTGGTAGCGCATGCCTGTAATTCCAGCTACTTGGAAGGCTGAGGTGGAAGGATCGCCGGAGCCG